>NC_092208.1:40509158-40573085 GCF_043381705.1 Parasteatoda tepidariorum
ATATATATATATATATAAATATATAATTACAAAATATATCATTTTTAAGTGAGAAAAATTTAAAAAGATTATGTTAGTTGACTTTTTTATGATATGGAAAGCATTTATCGCGGGAAAAGAAAACTAATTAAATTTACGAATATAAAAGAATTGTATTTTTCAGAATGTACGTACGTTTTTTCCATTTAAAAAAATCGAAAATGCTTTTACAACAGATAAACAGAAAGTACGTGAACAGAGCAGTTTTAAAAGAAAATAAAAGTTACTGTTCACACACACTATAAGTTTTAGAATTTTGTTGATTGCATTAACACAGGAAATGAAGTGAATTGATGAAGGGTAAATAAAAAAGAAAGAAAAAGAGAGGTAAACTTTTGTTGTTTTTATCACGGAATCTTCGATAAACATATGCAAATGGTTTTAGACTGGATAAGATTTCGTAAATCTAACATAAATGTTGCCACTCTAATCGAATAAAAAACGGAATAAAAAGAAAAGAAAATAAACTATTCAGCCGGAAAAATAATTTTTCGGTTTCTGCCTCAATTTCCGTTTCATAATTACAAAACACATGGTTACTGATCACGTAGCTTAAAGGAAAGAAAATTGTTCTTTTTTTATTCGAAAATGCTATAAATATTAAAAAAAAAGAATGTACTAGTGTGATTAGGTCTCTCGAAAATTGAATTTATTATTAAGCCACGAAAAAAGTTCATTTGCAGGTGTTCCATATCCGATAGCTACCAGTACACTTCGTAAATAATTACTTGGAAACGGCGTCGAGAAAGGCTTAATGAATTTCACTTAGAATAAGATTTAAGATCGTGAAATTAATTTTTTTATACTTTTGGTGCGATTATGGATATTTAAATTCTTTATTTTAATATTCATATTCCAATTTCAGATTAAATGAAGCTGTTTTAGATTAGGATGTGTGCATACTATTATTTAATTTTTTCTCGGTATGTAAATATAATTGCAGAACATTTTCCCCTGAGCCTTAGTAATAATAATTTACATTTTAAATAAATAAATAATAAAATATACTTCGAATCATGTTGAGTAAAATGTTCTTTGTAAAACTACTGTTGCATGAATTAGGAACATAAAAGTTCGATTGATTAGTAGAAAAGAACATTTAATAAACTATAAATACATTTATAGATACGCAATATTTTTATTTATTCTTTATTTTATAACCAGTATTGAACAGCAGATACATTTTGAGTTCATTGTGATCAATGTTCATCTTTCCAACTTCGCAATTTTGAACCCAACCCAGTACTCAAGAATTTTCTCGAATCAAACTTTAGGACAATTTTGGCTTTGTCGAGGACTTTTTGGGGATTCTATTTCACATTTGTGTTTTATGAAGAAGAAAATCACTAAAGCTTTCTTCGATTAACGCTGTAGGAAGAGGGATCTAATCCATGATCCAGCTCCACTGCGGACATTAAACGTATGCAGCATTTGAATCGATCTGCTACCCTTGATTTGAGCCGTGGCTCCATATTGGGAGGCAAGAGATCTATTCCCTAATATTAACCTAACATTAACTTAAACCTGTGTGCAAAAATATCCAACCATATAGGGCTTTTTTAATTTCCAATGGCACGTATGTCAAAAACACAAGAACACAAGAAAAAAATGACACCAGTTAATCCATTAACTTAGATCTGGCAAATTAATAACGTTTCCATAAAGGAAAAGTGGAGAAGAAGGCAAGGGAAGCTACTGCAATTCTTTATGGAGACAAAGAGGGTGGGGAGGCAGTTAAACCCCGTGAAGATGTTTGCCTTTAAGAAGACATATCATTGTCACTGATTTATCACTTGGGTAAGACAGCACCAGGGCTTATGACTGCTTTTAACGGCAATATCTCGAAAGTAGAAGCTTGTAAGAATCTTTTTGATTATCATTTTGATGGAATGATGAACCAACTTCTGGTAATTTAGCTGTAAAATGTAAGTATCTTTTTATTGCCCGGGAGTCAGCAATCTCGTTTTCGTTGGTGCCGCAATGATTGGGTCAGAATCCCCTGCAAGTTTACTGGCTGAAGATTAACACGGTCATCAAACACTTCGGTTTGATGGAAGCAAGGAAAGTCTGTAGACAGAAGTGATGCTCTAAAATTGGCGCCGTGTTGGAAAAACATTGTAATGGACATTGTTGTAGTAGAGCTACGTGGGTAGAAAAGATCACTGCCATAAGTTGTCCCGTAATTAAGGGGGTAAGATGAACACTAAATCCAACAAAAATACAATAACCCATTCTTGAGCAAAATATTTATAACCTGAATTTAGCAACGTGTAGCACGCGAGTCGCATGCGGCTCAATAAAGTCATGGTTTGGGCCTTTGGCTTCGATACTGTTGAAAAATTCAATGCAATACATTGTCAAAAAACTTTTTATTAGATAATCATCGTATTCTTATGCCTGTGTAGGGGACAGGGAACTGTCCTTGCATCAGAAAGGTCCTGGGTTCAAATCCCGGCCAAGGCATGGATGTTTCTTTCTCTCTGTGTGTGTTCTATGTCTTTTCTCCTTTGTGTGTGAATGTGACCCGCCCTATGAACGGGTTGTGGTTGTGTGAATGGCGTGGCAGAAGTCAAATTCCTGGCCATAGATGGCGCCACTGAAAAACAGTAACAATCGCACCCCCACTGCCTAAACAGGCGTACGACAAAAAAAAATCGTATTCTTATGTGTAACTCTTTAAGAAAAGTACCGCATTAGGAAAAAGGTCTGTTAACTAAAGGAAAGTTACCGTAGCCCGCAAAAACTAACGTACCTTTTGTTTAATGAAAATTAGTTTCTAATCCAATTTTCTTATGGATTTGGCAGTATGAAATATTTTTTTACCCGCATGATTTCTCTCAAAACAAATCAGTTTGCTTGCTGTTATCTTATAGAGAGACACGGAACAAAGAATAAGAGAAATCTATTCAGAAGAAATACTCATAGATAAATGCGCAGCTGATAAGATGGCCCTTAGTTAAATGGTATTCAGTATGTGTATAGGATGCATATTGAGTTCTGGGGAAACTTTTATCGGAAATTTTCATTCATAAATTTTTTTTCATATTGCATTTTTTTACAATTATTAGTTTTGAATTTCTTAATAAGGTAATGATTTTAATTTGGGGTGTCGTTTATTTGGACATATTGCAATGTTTCAAAAATACAAAAACGAAAAAAATATCAATTTTTAAAAAAGTTTAGGTTGTTTATCCGAGATAAAAGTGATGGATGAACAGTTCAAAAAATTATCTTTGCTAATGAAGTAATAATAAAATAGTTAATTATTAATAGTATGCTAAAACGGTTTAATGTGTGTTTATTAAAACAGTCAAATGACTGTTTTAATAAAAGTCTTCAATAAAAGTGTTCCTAGGTATTAAAAGACTTTTTACTTTTCGGCTCATCAACAGAAATGCACTCAGCGTTGCCTCGTATGTGCTTTAATATAATAGAAATATTTTTGTTATTTTAAGCCCGGGATTTACGGTGGGTATTAAAGTTTCTAATTTCATGATTAGGTCGATGTTCAAACAGTTAACAGTCAACAAATTTTCCAAGTTTCGGTTAAACATTTTTATATTTTCATTTCCTTCATTCTCAGCAACCTTCCGGTTTGATGAAGAAAATATGTCGCGTCTATATATCAGACAGATCAATAGTATGGGTCTTTAAAAATGAATGATTAAAAATGAAGCACTTGAAACAATTTATATATTATCTTCTTATTCAACCCGAAAGATTATTATTAATTTTTATAAGACCGTTGAAAATTTTATTTTTTCTTATAAGAGTTAAGGCTTGATTGAATTTGATTAAAAATGCGTAATATGCATTTGGAGATTGAAATTGGACTGAATTAGGTTTAAAACAGGCTTTTGATAAGCTGGGATAGTATGCATAGCAACACAGCTTCTATTCATGTATATTAATCTGTATAAATCACTGTAAGAAACATCGATATTATATAAAACGTTTATACGTACGAACAGTGGTAATAAAATCGATAATATTACCTTTTCAGCTTTGGTATTGGCATAAAACAAAACAGTTAAACGTTCTTTCATTATTCTATATTTTACGTTACATTCTGCTTTGTTTTAAGTTTAAAGCAAGGCAGTTAATCACTGCTTTATTATTCCATATTTTGCTCGTTTAAGTTAAATTATGTTTTTTTGAAAGTTAAATTTCATTTTCTTTAAGTTAAATTTTGTAAGAGTTTTTATTATTTTTTATAACCTACGAAAGAAGTATAATTATCCACGGAGAGGCGCTCAAATGAAATTCCAGATTATTAACATTGAATTTAAACTAAAGTTTCATGTCAACTCCCAGATACAATTTTAATTTTTAAATTTTTATACGACTTTACTCAATTTTATTGCTCTTTTTTTGGTTCTTATACACTATACAACTTTGCAATAAATTAAAGAACTGTTGTGTTTCTGAACACTGAAATTTAGAATTGTGCATTTGAAAAAAATCTATAAACTGTTTGCAGTTTCAAATTAATATTGAAATGCATATATTTAGAATTTTCTATAGAGAAAAGTTTCATGAACTATTTTTTTCTACACATTAGTTTTTTAAAAAAATATACAAGCCTACATAGAGATAAATGATCTAATGAGGAAGCTTAAAATTCTAAGGAAACTGCGAAAGTAGTTCTGGGGGTTGGTGAGCGTGTCTGTCTTTGTGTATGTCTCTCTGTAAATATATAATGAAATAACTGAAATCTTTGAGAAAGATTCTTTGTGAAAGAATTTAGAATGTGTCACTTAAGAGAATTGATACTTGATGGGCTTGGCTTACTCGAATTACAATTTCATCTCAAACTCAACGCCTTTATTGTCGAAGACTTATAATAGTTAAATAATTAATATATAAACGCTTTTCACTTAAATAAAAGCAAAAACAAAAACAAAAACATTTACTACTGACGCACTCGACTACTTTAGTTATATATATGATCAACATTAATATTTATGTAACGTATTTACGGCTTAAGTAGTGCTTCGTACGAGCCCTACTTGAGTATTTATTAAATTTTTTGGTGAGTTACTTATAAATTGAACTACATGGATGTTTATGCAACGTATGCACGCCTTAAGAAATGTTGCATACTTAAATACCAACTGACGTACACAAGTACTTTGTCAACTTTTTTGAGATTTACTTATGACATTATGAAATTTGATGTTTCTGTTATAGGTATGTCTTTTTTAATTATTTTAAAATACAGTGAAATATTTAATAAAAATTCTTTTAATGTCATTTAATTTATTATTTTATTTACGAAAATAACAAACGTAACAAAACTTATTAAACTCATAAACTTATTACTCTCTAGAAAACTTGCGAGTAACAAAACACTGTTTTGAGAAATGATTTAAAATGAGCGAAAAAGACTTATTCTATAAATGTTTCTGTTCATGAAATATGTGATGCATACGCCTGATTTTCGTAAGCTTTGGCTTATGATTTTCTTTTAAAATTTTCACGAAGGCACATTCTGATGAATTTATCAAAAATTTAAACAAGACACGTTTTTTTAAGAAACAATAAGTGGTGTTTTTCCTTAATTAAAATTTAAATAGGAAATGATTTATACTTAAAATAAAATTATGCAACTTTAGTTAACAATATTGAATGGAGAAGTTGCGATGAAAAAGTGATTTTTTTTAATAGAAAATAGCAAAGGAACATTTTATATGCCAGAATTCATTCAAAACTGTTTCTCTAAAAACTTAAAATTTCTTTATGAAATAAACTTTACTCTTTTACATTATGTGATAGAGCAATAGTTGAAAAGCAATACACGGATAAAAAAATTACCGTTCTGTATGGTAATGTTATTTCTGGTAAAAAAATTCATGATTCTGGTTAATAAAACCAAAATGTATGGTACTTTAACCATAGTTAGGTAATTTTTATTTCAAATGGCAACATTTTATCTGAAGTTTTGGTTTTCAAAAATATAGTTCTTATTATTACACATTTAGTAAAAACTATAAGACTGAAAAGTAAAATCTACCGAATAAACGGTTTTTAAGCCGTGCTCTATGAAGTAACATGATAAAAAAAGGAAAATGTAACTCCTTTTTCCAAATTTTAGCAAACATTTCAAAACCATATATTAGTGTAAATATTACCAAATTCATTACCAAAGTGCTTCGGTTAAAATAACCGAGATTTTTAGTGTTTCAAAACACGTTGATTTTTACCATATTCTGATAGTTTTGAACACGTTTTACTTTTTTTCTTAGTGAAGATAAAATCCATATTTAGAGCAAAAAAAAAGAATTGAAATGGAAATTTTAGAGGCTGAATGTTTAGAAAAGTATAAAGGAAATACGAAACAAAATATATGGCAGAGAGTATTAAATTTTATTTAATTAAATACATATCTATCTTTATAAATTAAACTTTCTAATTTTTCACCGTAAAATATAGTAATTAAATGGTAGTAAAAAGCGCAATAAATAATTTGACTTTTTACAACCATTTAATAATAAATTTGGTTTTTAATTCAGATAAATTGCATGAAAAGGAAGGGAAAATAAATTCATGTGTAAATTTTGGGTTGGTTGCAATCTTTATTTTTAAACGCACGAGTCGAAAGAATGGAAAAATATTTATCAACGCCTTAAAATAAAGCAATCATTGAAGCGGAAACAAAACAATGCAATGGGAGCTAGGAGCGAAAATATTGCTTCTTGAAATGATGCTTGAAATATTATGAAAGAACATTATTATCGGAAGTTGCTTTCAAGAAGATATTGAAAAAAAAAAAGACTGAAAGGAAAACAATTTTGTAACGGTTCACGTAAACATGCTACTCTTTTTCCGGGTCCAAAATAAACTGAAGTATCTAAAAATGCGGCGTTTGCACTAAATGGCTTTTTCTGATGTTGAAGAAAAATATTGAACAGGAGAAAATATGTCTGTATGAGGAGATGTGCAATATATAATAGTTAAGGAGGTAAAAATATTTCTTTTTGAGAATTGAAATATGCACAAGAAAAAATCATTAAGACTCTGAAGGTTCTTTTAACACTAAAATGAAGAAATAACAAAATACCATTGAAACAGGAGTAAATATTATGGTGCTCGCCTATTATCCCGTTGGCTAATTTCGCTAATGCCCCGCAACAGTCTTTTTGGTATTTTCGAACTTAGGGTAGGGTATATTTGAGGGTGCCATTGATTCTCGCCAAGTTGTGATCGCAGTTGATTGCCAAGCTGGGCGATGGTGAAACCCAATCGTGATTCTGATTGGTTTAGATTTTTGCCTTATTTTTAAATGTTCAACGGTATATGTAATTTCAGAGGTAAGTTGAATACCGGCTGGTAAGGTTAATTTTGAATCTGGTCAATAAGATCGAAAGTATGTGGGCAGTCATAAAATGGGATTCAAGAAAAAAAATTTCACCGCTAGTCCGGTATTATAGACGCCATTTTCGATTCGGATTTCGTCAAATTTATGTGGCGATGGAAGTACACAGATTCTATTCATGATAAATTTAGACAGTATCCAACTGTTATTAGATAATTCTGTGCATCTAAATCTGAGAATATTCAATCTTAATGAAGAAGTGAGTTGTTTTCTTCCTTTTCTTTCTGCTCCTACTCCATTAATTTTTGCTTCAATTCAAAATCCTTTTATTGGGATTACTAATTTTGCTCATATTGGGTTCATTGCAAGTTTTGGCCGATGTTTTGTTTAAATTTTCCAATGTTTTATTGAAATAACATTATGTTTTGACCGCCATTCCTGTTACCACGATGTTCCGCGCAAACAGGAATAGCGCCAAACATAGGTCGCCAATTTCGCCAAGGGGCACCCTCAAGTATATTTTTCCCCGAACTTACTCATACATAGTAACTTATCTTACAAAATTAGACGAAATATATGTATATATAACTTATTGCATGCAAAAAATGAGAAAATATTTAAATGTGAACCACATGCAAACTCTTTTTCATATTCAGTGAAAATGGGTCGACAGGACAATAACAATTCTAAACTTATTGTAATCAGAAAAGCGAAATAGCCTTATGCTTACGAATCAAATGCTGAATTTAGCTTTTGAAAAAATACTTACCAGAAGTTATATGGTGTAAAAAATAGGAGAAAGATTTACCTCAAGGTGAACCGTTTAAATCATAGATGGTTAATCCACAGAATACGTGACACGACACGAAAAAATTTTGACCGTGACACGTGAAAAATTACCGAATATATATGCAATTTATTTAGAAGTGGGTATAATATGAAAAAAACACAACTACTTCGATTTAGTAGGAACAACATATGACGCAATGCTAAACGAATGGAATTTAGTTGTTGTTTATTTAGTTATTGTTATTAGTAGTTGTTGTTATTTGTTTTAGTTGTTGTTGTTTATTTAGTTGTATTTAGTTTCAATAACTTTTCTTTATAATGCAATAAAATCTGGCGAGCAGCTATTTAAACGATCGAACACTTCGTTTGTTTATTTGTGGCTTGAAGTTAGGCTCGCAGAAAATGCCGTTCATGGGTTAAATTTAGTAGGAACAATACAACCTATGACGTAGGCTATATTATACCCAATTAAATGATTTGTTGTTATGGTCTGTCTTATGCCACTTTTTAATATTAACAAGCCTATTGTAATTAACAAGCCTATAATAAATGTTTGAATTTATAAATTTTTATTGCATAGATGCACAGATTTCTTAATGATATGGGAGGCTTTGCTTATGCGCGTTAGCAAATAAATGAAAAAAAATATGATTTAATCTTTGATGTTATAATGCTGTTTTTTTTAAGGTTCTGTAGTCGTCAAATGAAATGATGTTTTTTTGTGAATGATATGCTGTTTTCATAGATGCCGTGAGTTTGCAACAGTTACTGATGATTGTTAGGTCAATTTTAGCCTATATAAAGGCAGCGCTGTCTATTATTATTCAGAAAACGGCCAAAACGCTAATCTGGAGGAAAACCACAGTTTTGTAAAAAAAAAACTTTTGTGATTTAATTTTTTAATATTTTAATATTATAATATTAAAATATTAAAATAGAACTTACTCCAATGCTGCATTATCTGGGCTCATAAAAATTTGCAAAAACTGAGATTAAGGAAGTTTTGTAATTTTCGTCTAGGTAGGAAAATGTTGCCATATTGGCGATTTTTTAAAAAAAAGTTTAATAATTTTAAAATATTTAAGTTATTGATCAATTGCAAAGTTCAGATAATTCTTAACGGCAGGATGATATATATGTAGTTTAAAATCATTGCTTTGTTTCGAGTGTAAGGTACTTAACTGCGGCTTTTTTATTTTCCTTGGCGCCAGATTTTCGATAAACAATGTTACGTTAGAGAAACGAAAAGTGGTGGGGAAAATGGATGCCTGAAATTTTTTTCAAGATGAAATCAACATTTTATTCAATCATTGAACAAAAATTTTAAAATTTCGAAAGAATAATCATAATTTATTAGCTGGTGTCAATATAAACGATGTCAGTAATAGTGCTGGATATGGAGAAGAAGTTCGAAAATTTACATAGCAATCTCCAATTTCATCTCTCTTAATACACGAAAGCTATAAGCGCATTTATGAAATATGGAGCGCCAAAACCGATCATCAGATTACTACTATGACAACTAAAAAACCATATCGATGTTTACTTGTTCCTTTTGCTTGAATCGCTTTCTTCATTTTTTTGATAAACCGTATAAATAAGGACTTTGATCATTAACGATTTTTACAATTATTTAATTTGGAACAAGCCTGTAGTTATATCTATAAAAAGTTAAAAAATATGGAAAATTAAAATATGAAATAATTACAAATAAAAAGAAACCTTTTTTTATCACAACAAATATACTATTTATTGCTTAACAAACATTAATGCCACTTGCCATTATATATAGAAGGGNAAAAAAAAAAAACTTTCTACGAAATTTTCTGTACTATTATGTTATGTATCAGAATTGACTAAAGTGGTTAAATAGTATGAAGGGGTAATATAAACCCCTTTGTGAGTTAACCATGTGGGAAAACTATTAATGAACATTATGTACGTCATTCTTATATGTGTAAGAATAAAGTGATATATATATATATATATATATATATGATGAAGAATTTGCAAACTTATTTCTTAACAGTAGAATGATAAAGATATTTAGTTTCTGTTTTAAAATTAAGCTCGTGAATAAGTTATATTTAATTTTGTAAGGCATTTTAAGTAAATTGTGTTCAATCAGTATGCAATTAAAATAATGAACACTAAATAACTATTTAAAATTCTAATGCACAGGATCTAAGTTTTAGCATTAACACTCTTCAGAAACATTGTATAATCTCTTGAGTGGAAAGTATTTAAAAAACTTAAAAGGGGAAAAAAATAAAAAAAACAAGCTGGTGAGAATAAAATGGAATATTAAATCTTTGTAAGTGCAATAAGAAAATTTTGGGATGATTTAACTGAATTCTTTTAAATTTTAAAGTAATAATCGGTTTATTATTAACTCCTCTCCAAAGTTTGGGAGAGGTGTTCGTGAAAGAAGTGAGCACAGGTCGGAGCTCAATATTAAAAGGCAGGGAATTATATTTTCTTAAATAAATTTCTTTTACAATAGGATGGACTTAAAATTTCATTCCATATGTATTAAATTGTAAGGCAACAGCTTATTTTTTTATTTTGCTTTATAACCGATGTTTAATATCCATCCCAATTCTGAGTTTAGAACTATCTATGTTCAACTGCGTAATCTTATAATTAAAAAATTAATCCAGAAGACAATATGACCCCTGGATTAAGAATTTCGACAAAGTAACTTTTGTAGAGGACTTTTTGAGGTAACTATCCCCCGTTTGCGTTACAGGAGAGGAAAAATATGGAAACATCCCACGGTTTGCCTGAGAGGCAAGGAGATTTTGACCCATGACCATCTACCACTCTGGATATATAACTGTGGTCGGCGTGAGCCGGGGGGAGGATACGAATCGTATAGTATATTGGATCGAACCTGATTCACCTCATTGAGAGGTGAGAGCTATATTCCCTGAGCCACCGCGGCTCATCGTTTATTATTTTTTTTTGTAACTTCTCATTGCTGTGCATAAAAAAATTACTTCCTTTTCGTAGTTTTTCATAATTATATATTTTCATATCTGAATAGTTACCGCACCCTTGCGCATGCGCAACAAAATCAGGAATGGTGTAAGAAGCAAAATGTAATAAGCTGTTAATTTTGCAGTGCGCCATGCTTACGCCCTATAGAATTACGAAAAGTGCACATCTTAGCATTTCACTCCATCGCAAAGTAGTTATTCAAGTTAAATATATAAGTTGTTATATGTAAGTAGCCGAGTAGTTACACGTAAGTTGAAATACAAATTGATATATAAGTTGATATATAAGTTTATATATAAGTTGATATATAAGTTTATATATAAGTTGATATGTAAGTTTATATATAAGTTGATATATATGTTGATATATAAGTTGATATATATGTTGATATATAAGTTTATAGATAAGTTGATACATCATTCAGTGTTGAATTGTCTACATATTTATTTTATTTATTGTTACACAGGGTATTTGATGAATGTTTCTTATTATTTTCAAAATAATAACAAAACGCATCTTTTTCCTTTTTAATAGAATAAAATATAATTTGTATAAAAATATTTGCTTATTTTTTTCTATTTTAACTTGTTAGGTTTTAATTTGTCATCGTTTAAGTTAATTTAGTTTTTTTATTTGTTTGATTACTAAATGAAACCATCTTACAAATTACAAATCAATTTGTATGATTTTTCTGTACCAGTGCTCTTTCTCAACCACAAAACTGACTTTTTTATACTTATATCTAACATCAGGTAACTTGTCGAGTTAAAGGAAAAATTAGAACATAGCTGTTTCACGATATTAACTTTAATTAAAAAATGGAAAACATAAAATTTACAGTTAACTACTATAAAAATAGGTTAGTTTTTTGATTTGATACATACTCAATGGAAACACTCAGTAAAAATTTATGTAATTTTTAAAAAAAAGTGCTTTACCAAAGAATCATTCGATTGAGCATAAAATAAACTCAACAAATCCGTAAAATCAACAAAATGTGCACCATATGAATAAAAGAAGCATGCATTTTTTCAAAATTGTAAACTATTAGAATAATTTGTTTATTTTTATTCAGTTTGAATTTCATTTATTTGGTATCATGAATATTAATCCCAATGAAATAAAACGTTGCTTTGAATGATTGAAGTTGAATTAAGTTTTTATTCAAGACTTAATCTTGCAAGAAAATAAACTTTTCTAGAAAATTCCTTACCTAAATTGAATTGAGTAAAATATAATCAATGTAATGTTTCTAAATATAGCATACATATACATATTAAAAAATTTAATTTTATATTTAGTAGTATATTAAGAAGAATGAGCAAATGGAATTAAAAAAGACTTTTTATATAAGGAAAATGTATAATAAATTAATGTAAAAGTTAATAATGCACATTGACATAGTAACTGTTATATTCTTCCTTATGAAACGAAGATTCGTAATGTGTTCTTAGGTACTCAATATTTAGTTAATGTTTAAAATGTGTGAAATTAAAAATTATATATTAAAGGCAACCTTTGCAACATAATTGATTGTCTGTTAAGCTGTGACATGGATAAAAATTTTAGGTCCTGAAACTTTCAAAAAGATTCAAAATGCATCAGAACGTTAATACTCAGACTCAAAAGCGTATGAAAAATTTCTTAAAATTGTAAAAATGGATTTCTTAAAATTGAATAATAATGTGTCAAAATAGCTCCGAAATAAAAATAATAGAATTTTTCACTATATTCATATAGTTAATTTACTCATATAGTCATTATACTCATTATTGAGTTTAGTGACATGCTCAAATATGATGTTTGAATGTATAAGCTGTTTCACACTTACATACTATTTCGAGTTTTAGTTTGTTACTATGCTCAATAATGAGTTCACGGGGCTCTTAAATTCTGCTTTATTTATTTTTGAGCTATTTCGACGCAATTTTGCTCAATTTTGAGGAACTCCTAAGGCTTTCAGAGTATTATGTATCCAATACGTCATGTTTTGGGGGATTTAAAATATTTTTTTAACCTAAACTAGTCTTTTTTTTTCTTTGCGAAATATAAATTTAAATATTTTAAGAATTAATTCTTATTCAATGCTTGTATTTCTAGTTTGAAAAGGCTATCGAGTGCTTTATTTCTAGCGTTAAATATAAATCGACAATTTATTTTTCCAAACAAAAATGTGAATAGGAAATCAAAAATTTCTTACTGTAAATCACTATTTTCAATTTTTAAACTAAATAAATAGTCTGAACTACTTTGCAATTTTTTTAAAAATTTGTTTATTTTTTTACCTTTAAACTAAAATATTAGTCATATAAAAAATTAATTGATTAGCACCGACATATAATTATGCCTGGTAAGTAACATCTAAAAGTAACTCAATGTTTAGTACATATGATAAAAATAGACTTACTTATCAGAAAATGGTAACAGTTATGGTAACACTATTACATTGTTGCTTACATAAATGAAAAAATAATCTGGTAATATAAAACATTGCATGATAATGACATTTCTGGTAAAAAGGACCATAATTCTGGTAATAAAAACTTAAATATACGGTTTTTAAACCTTTCATTTCGTAAATGTTTCGTTCATTCGTTAACGGTTTACCGGAAATTCTGGTTTTCAAAAATATTTTTCTTATTACTACACATTTAGCAAAAAATACAAAACAAAAGTAAATATAACAGAGCAAATGGTTTTTGCACCTTTTGCAAAAGCCATTTGCTCGGCTTTTTGTAAAATTACCAAATTTTACCACATTATACAAAATTTATCATATATTATAAAACCATGTTTTACTGTTAGTTTTACCAAAATAATTATGAAAGCTTTTCGGTAAAAATTACAGAACTCTTTGATGTCCCCATAGAGAGAGAGAAACATGATAATCTTTAAAATATTCTGGTAGTTTCTACCATTCTTTTTTTCTCAGTGTAATAAGAAAAGTTAACGCTTTCTTCAATAGTAAGGACACAAGTAAGGACTTCATTATCGTCAAAAACGTATAGCCTAACATTTAATATCTTCAGTTGTGAAATATTTCACAAATTTATAATTATCATTTTAATTTTCAGCATAAATAAATAAATGCTCAAAATTAAGAAATTGTCTTAGTTTTTTTCAGACTCTTTGAGAAATGTTTCGAATGAACATTTCGTCAAATTCGGTTTCAAAAATTAATTTCATTTTGAATTCAGGATAATATAATTCTTTTTTTCTCGAACAAGTCATTTTATTTGCAGATTCCAAAAACAAGTTCTTAGGCAAGAAAATAGAAATAGAATCCCACTAAAAATTTATAATTATTACATCAATTTTCAGCATAAATAAATACATATTCAATTTATGAAATTGTCTTAATAATTGGTGAACAGTCTCTTTGTGAAATGTACCGATAGAACATTTTGTAAAATTCGATTTCAAAAAATAATTTCGTTTTGAACTCAGGATAACATAATTTTTATCTCCAACAAAGCTTTCTTTAATTCTCGAACTAGGCATTTCACTTGCAAATTCGAAACCAAAGTTCTTAAAAGTTCTTAAGTAAGAAAATAAAAATAGAATCTCTCCAAAAAAAAAATCAAAGAAGTCTTTTTGCATAAATTACCACCCCGACAGTTTAGAATAGTTCGTGATTTGACAAGTGCTTTACAGTCAAAAATAAAATAAAAGAATCTAAAGAAGTATGCAAAGCATGTTTCTCTATTTACGACGAATTTCAAAAAAAGGTAAAAAAAAAAATACCATTCTCATTCAAAAGAATTAACTCCAATGGCTCATTTTTGTAAGTTTCTATAATTATTGTTAAAACTAAAAGACTTACCCAGACATGTTAATTGCTTATGAGTATTAATTTACTTATTTTATTTTCAACCATTCGTGCATTAAATTGAGTTTATGAACGATTATGAAAATTAATTAAATAAAGCATTCCTTAAATATTTTAGTAAAAATATAATGACATAAAACATAAAAGATATTTGCGTAGACTCACCATTATATGTAAGTCTCCTTCACTTAGAGTGCTGTGATTAATGATTTCACAATTTGTTGTTTACACCTGAAAAAAGTAATTAAATGTAAGAATTCTGAAAAAACAGTTAAATGACTTAATGGTTTATGTGCACTTCAAAAAGAAGTTTTAAGCTATTTCACGCTAAGTTTATATTAATAGTCTTTATTCATTGAAATGTATATCAATACAACATTAGTTAAAAAGCTTTTGTTTTAGAGAAAATTTGTAAAGGCATTTTTATAAAGACTTTTTTTCTTTTGTAACCTATTAAATTTACTGTTTTCTAAAAACGCAATGCTTGCTTGAGGATTTAATCAACTAATAATATTTATTGTATTGACTTATGAGTTTCATAGAATTACTTAAATCCCAATATTTTGTTATACACATTTTTATAAATTAGTAATTTGAGATAATTAGTAATATGATATACTCGTATAATTAAAAAGAATTCATGATAACGGCATAATGGTTCAAAAGCTTAGAGATGTAGTAGATTTTGAAAAAGAAAATGATAGTAAAAATTAATTTTTCACTTGTAGAACCTCTCATTAGATACACTGTTAAAAATTTCTCAGAAAAATGGTTAAATAACAATTTATTTAATTATTATTTAATCATGTTTAAACAAGACAGTCATTTGACCATATGTATGGTACTTTAACTGTTGATTCTGAGAAAACCGTAAAACCTGTGAGAAAACTACTACGGTTAAACAACCAGAATTTGATGGCACCAACTAGGTCCACCTAATAAAGCCACTTAGCTCATTACAGCTGGGTATATATTATAGCCGAAAGAGCTAGTCTGTCAGTCTCATGACCAATAGAATGGGAGTTCGAGTTCCAGGGTTGACACCACAGTATTTCCTCATCAACACATGAAGGAATGGAAACTCTTCAACGCATGGAAGTTTCCAGTGCCCTGCACTCCTCAATTATCAAATAACCAAATCACGAAAAGCCTAGCTAAATTTAAATGTCTTTTTTTACGGCTTTGAAACCATACTAGTTGTAAATGGTTGAAACCATATAGTTTTATATTCATGGTTATTTAACCATGCTAGTTGTGAACGGTTACAAAACAGTAAAGGTAAAAAGTGATTTTTGCCGTAAACTTCACGGTTAATTTGGTGGACAGACTACCTGTTACTTTACCGTTATTTTAGAATGAAAATTCTATCAGTGTAGGGTGAATATAAACCATAATTAAAAAACAATCATGTAACAATGATGTATTTGTGACTTAAAGAAACAAATTCTTGAATGTCAAATAATTGTCTTTAAGCATCAAACATGCATTTTCAATTTTAGTATTTATTGAAAATAGAAGCATTTAGCACGCATAATTTTTCCCTAAGCATTTAAATAAATTTTTTTAATATTGTAATTATATATGGACAGATACAGGATGTAATATGATGCAGGATATAACATAGGATGTGCTGATAACAAATGTGTTAAAAAGAACTCCATTTAATACAACATAAATGGTATATGCTAGGCTACAATGTTTCAACTTTACATAAAAGCAATTTTAGTGTTCCCATAGAACCAGAAACGCGGTAAATTTTACCATATTCTGATAGTTCTGACCATACTTTTTTCTCTCAGCACAGATTGAGAATCACTGATTTAAGCAACAATTTAAGACAAAATAGGTTAACAGAGTAAAGATACAACAAAATAACTTGTTTTCAGCAAATGCAAGAAGATAATATCTTCGACTTATATTTAACAAAAACGAAATTATCCACATCCTTTGCTGTGTCAGTTCGTTTTTAACATTTTAAAAAGAAACCCAGTATAAGTTTATGAAGAAGAACACATTTTATTTTTCGCATTGCCATAAAGTCGCAGTATCGCATAAAAGCGACACATTATGTTGTCTACAACACCAGAAATGCTTTTTGAAAATATATTTTCTGTTGAGGTCTATAATTCCAAACCATTTCCTATCTTTGACGAAAAAAGCTCTCTAGCTTTCACATTTTATCTCCTTTTTTATGAAGCATTTCGACTACTAAAGAAGAAATGACATGAAAAAACATCGTTTCTGGAACATATGACATTATCGTGAAAACCCCGTTTCAATTAAGCTCGTTAACGGGCTGGAGGGAAACGGAACTAAGATCGAATGTCATGCCAACGGACGCATCGTTTTTCGGAAACTATGACAAAAACAGCCACATCGTCAGAACAATTTTCATTTTTGTACTAACTTTGAATGATGCCGTAAAAGAACTTGGGGCTTTAACAGAAGCTTTAGAAATGTATTTATTTCATTTGGATGAAAAAATAAATGTGTTGAAATAATTTAATCAAATTTTTCTATCTTTTCATGCATAATTTATTGCTACGAGTTTTTTTAAATGAATGTGAAAAAAATATTAGTAATAAAATTTGTTTGTAGTGGAAGTAAAAATTCTGGTTTTATGACTGAAAAAGTAGTTAATTCATTTTATGCAAATTAATTTTTAACAATATGATTGCAAATATAATTTTATTTTATTATGTTATATTTATATATTATATTTATTGTATCTGAAATGATTTTAAAAAAAGTAATAATAATTAAAATTGTTTTTAGTAGAAGTAAAAAATTGTGGTTATGAAGAAAAAATTATTATAATTAATTTACTTTATGCAAGTTCAGTTTTAACAATATGAATATAAATGTAATTTTATTTTACTATGTTAGATTTTTATATTATATTTATGTGGTGTCACAAAATGTAACAGTTGGGCGAATTGCATCATCTACTTCCTCGTTGAAAGGAGCCAGCCAGTCCAGAAAGGAAAGCCCCGGTATCCGCGGTGCCATAGAGTTCAGAGGGGGAAAGTCCCGAATAAATTAATAACTCTTACTCTTTTCCATAAAACAATCTGATTTAGCATTCTTTTCTTGATCCAGCAACACTGCGTGTAGGCAGCTCTCAGCGGTCATGATATCGCTGTTAAACTTATTTCCTTTTTTTTAAATTAAATGTTAAGTTTCATTATTAAACTATTGTATTTCTTTCCTCCCTTGCTTCACAAACTCCGACATTTATTTATTCAAATAATTTGAAGTAATTGCATTGAAATATTTATTTTTAAATTTTATATATAATTAATGAAATATTTATATTTAATTTGTATTTGAAATAATTGCGAAAAAAATTATAAGAATAAAATTGTTTTTAGTAGAATTAAAAAAACTGTAGTTTTATGAAATAAAATTATATATAACTAATTTATCTAATGCAAGTTAATTTTAAACAATATAAATATAAATGCAACGTTATTTTATTACAATATGTTTATATATTATATTTTCTATGTGAAAAAGTAATTATGTTTAAATTTGTTTTAGCAGATGTAAAAGTTTGGTTTTATGACCTAAAAATTAAATAATTTATTTTATTCAAGTTAATTTTTAACAATATGAATGCATTTATATATTTTCATTTTTAATGTTATATTTATATATTATATATTATATTTATTATATTTGAAATGATTGTGAAAAAATAATAACAATAGAATTTGTTTCTTATAGAATTAAAAATGTGGTTTTATACTCAAACACTAATTATAAACACTTTATTTTATGCAGTTGAAATTTTATTAATATGAATATAAATATGTCTCTATTTTATTACATTTTATTAATGTATAATATTTATTGTACTTTGATTGTGAAAAAGATAATTATACAATTTGTTTTTAGAAGGTAAAATTTTGCTTTTATGACAGGAAAATTAGTTATAACAAATCTATTTTATCGATGTTAATTTGTATAAATGTTAATTTGTATTATGTAATGTTAATTTGTGTTATATTGTATATAAAAAAGCTTAATTTTATGCTTCTTTTGCGAAAAAAATTTTCTTTTTTTTTTGAAATCGACAAATTGTTTTTATGAAATTGCACATATTTATATTTCTAGAATTTTTTTCATTTTAGAACAAAAAGTTATCCCATTTTTAAAATAACTACAAAAAAGTTGAGAGACTAATTTTCTTTTGATAAGATAGTTTTGTTGTGCAAACGAAATTTAATTTATAGTAAAAGGAATCCGAACTCATATGAAAAGTAACTTGCGATTTTGTTAAATATTTCAGGAGATTTTCTAATATACGGTTAAGATACGCAAAATGTTTGACCTGTTTTGATTTTATGAAGATGTTTCTAAATTTTGCGTTTTTTGTATAAAATATATCAATAATGATGGTAAACTATTTGCTTATATTATAAATAATTATAATTTAGGAAGCAAAAAGCAAAAATTATATCAAAATAGGATGAATCACGATTAAAGAAGGTGGGTTTAAAACTTTAAAAAACAGTTTGCATGGCGAATGATGCACGAAAGTATCTCTTTCATGTATCATTCGCCAATCAAACATCATATCATTCGTCAATAATGTTTTTTCTCTTTCTTCACTTAATAGATTTTGATGCTTTTGATCAGGCCTTCCTTTCCCATGATTAAGTTAGGTTATTATTTCTTTAATATTAATAATAATTTGCAACACGTAAATGCAGTTTTTTTATTTTCATTTTTGACAAGGATCGTAACATATATATATTATATATATATAATATAGTATCCCTTTATCTCTTTCTATATATATATGAAANCCCCTTAAAGGGAGTAAATAGGGTACATACACTATCTGGCCATTAATGACCGGACACCTCTCACTTCAGATACATGAGGTGCTAGTATCAAGTCAGTAGGGCGTAGGGTCTCCACGCGCCCGAATCACAGCTTTAACCCTTCTAGGAAGGCTGTCCACTAGGTGTTGGTACTCGGAGGCAGGTATTGCCCGCCATTCCTCCTGTAACATGGCGAAGAGTTAAGTGCTGGTTTGGGGGCGTTGTAGTCTGGCCCTCAACCGGCGCTCGAACTCATCCCAGAGATGCTCAATTGGATTGATGTCTGGTTTTTGGGATGGCCAGTCAAGCTCTTGCACCCCCATTTCGTCAAACCAGTCCGTGATGGCATGTGCTTTATGAATGGCAGCGTTATCGTGTTGAAACATAAACGGGCCATTACCGAACTGTTGCCACAGGGTGGGAAGCGCCGAATTGTCCAGGATGTCTCTATACCCTTCTGCGTTCAGGGTTCCACGCACTAACACCAAGGGTCCAAGGCCAAACCATGAGAAACTGGACCACACCATAATTCCTCCACCGCCAAACTTCACAGTGGGGACAATGCACTTCGGTAGGTACCGTTCTCCGGGCATTCGCCTGGTCCACACCCGTCCATCAGAGTGCCACAACATGTAGCGTGACTCATCACTCCACATAACGCTTTTCCATTGCTCTACTGTCCACTGGCGACGTGCTCTGAACCACTGAAATTGGTGGCAGGCGTTTGAGGGAGAGATGTTTGGCTTATGTGCTGCTGCTCCTCCATGGAATCCTTGTGCAATCAGCTCCCGACGAATGGTACGCGTACTGGCAGCACTGCCAGATGCAACCCGGAAGTTGGTAGCGACAGTGTCACACGACATTTGTCGGTTTGCCTTCACTACACGTCGAAGAGATCGTCGATCCCAGTCGGACATTATTTTGGGCTTACAGGGTCGGGACTGCGGTTTTATCACTCCCTCTCGTCCCCATCTCAACACGACGTCACCAACTGTTGACCGTGGTACCTGAAACTTGTCGGAGATGGCACGTATGGAATGACCAAATCGGTGGGCGCCTATGATCGTGCCTCTTTCCGCCTCATTCAGCTTTCGCCGTCCACTCATTTTCACTGTTAACGCTCGTATGGCCGTCGCCTGCTTGCGAATGGTCTTTCCCCCACCACAGGTTCCGTATTTATTCCGCCAGGACGAGACTACCTGCCGTTCAAGGGGTGTCCGGTCATTAATGGCTAGATAGTGTATATATATAGATAGATATAGATAGATAGATAGCGTTGTAAAAAGGGCACGCACTGACTAATTTAGTCTTTTTCCAATAATTTGCCTACCTATAACATACTTTTAATTATATTTCTATTTAACAATAAAAAATAAGGTATAGAAATTCTAGAACACTACTTCCGCTTTTAATTATCTGGAGGACTGACTGACTTTGGAGATCTTAGGATCCTGTCGGACAGTCGCAGCTCCCTTCAACACCTACACAACTGGACTAAAGTTGGAGACAAAACAAGCATCTCCATCCTTCTTAAACTTCAACTTATTTCAAAGCACCACGACGTTCATCTTCAGCGGATATCATCCCATGTTGACATCTTTGGAAATGAGCAAGCGGATCGCTTGGCCAAGGAAGGCTGTAGTCATTTAACATCTTCGTCCTCAGCCCTTACCTTTTCAGAGTATCAGTCCAAAATCAAAGGCCATCTATCAAAAAAGTGGAGGCTCTTCACTTGTTCATATAGGTGATAGAGCATCTCAAACAGCTATTTCCAGACTGGCAAGTGGACACACGAATAGTCTCTCGTACTTTAAAGGAAGAAAGACTTATGCAGTCTGCTCCAAATGTGAAGCCCAGCAGGCCTCAGCAGAACATATCCTCGACTGCTTGGGCCTTTCCAAGGAGGACTTATATGCTTCTCCACTTCTTGTAATCGACTTTTTGAGGGTCAACAACCTACAGGATCTTGTCTGACTTCGTCAGACAATTAGAGGATAAGAAACAACAACAACAACAACAATTATCTGAACATTTTGTATGAGTCACATGTTATACATTTTCGTAATCATCTGATTTAATAGATTTTATTTTTTTTACCGACATTAAACACCCGACCCAATATTGAGTTTACGAATGTAAGCATTCAACTCTAGTCCAACTAAGAAGACCAGGGAACCGTGGACTTTTTGATGGAACTAACCCATACTCGTGCTACATTGAGAGGGAAATCATGAAAACTTGCCACGGTTTGCCCGATGGCTAGGAGATTCTAACCTATGATTCATTTGTAATGGTAGACACCACTGAAGCTATTTTACGTCATCTCTGTACAACTCGGGAGCAGAATTATCATTGATCTGCCATTGATGAGATTTAAACATGGCTCAACTCGTTTAAAAGAGAGCACTGTATCCCCTGCGTCACCCAATTACATTCAGTACATTTACTATACATTCACGTATCAGGACATTCACGTATCAGGACATTCACTATACAATACATTCACTATTCCACACATTCATTATTCAATAAAATTGTATTTTATCTGAATTTGTTTTTGGTCCACACGTTTTCTATTTCTACGTTTTTCTGTCATTTAAATTTTTTAAATCTCATTTGAAGCTTAAGAAATTTGAAGATGCTGCAAAAACAATGTTAAATAACTTAATAAGCAGACACTCTTTGTTAAGTTTCCAGTAAATAAAAACTGAAAAAACGAAATGGATGTGTACAAGTCTCGTTCTACTTGTTCATCACTTTGAAATAGCTTTTATTATATACAATTTACATTATATATTTTTTGAAGTATTTTCCCTAGCCGTTCAGGATTAAAAATAAAACACGTACTTTATGTTTATAAAATAGTTTTTGAAACTAAACTTGCGCCTCAGGTTGTTTAACGTACATAAAATATTATAAAAATAAACTCAGATGAGGACTGAAAATGGAAAAACAATACGTTCCTACACAAATAGTTACAGTAGGAAATTTTTCCCTTCGAACTTTAGAAATAAATTAGTCCAAAACGAGAAAGAAGTATAGAAAGTGAAATGCATTTAAAGCTGCTCATTGTGATTTCAGTTGCAGAAATGATTTCAAAATCGTCTAGGAGTAAGTAGTTTTCATTTCTTTCTACTCTTTTCTTCTCAAACTTGAAAGAATTCACCTTAAAGGCTCTCTAAAATAATTTCCTACAGGTGCAAAAAAGCATGCAAGAAGAAAAACAATTTTTTGCTGTTGTTTTTCAAAGGTTTTCTAAACGCTCATGCTTTACTGCATCGGTTAAATTTGATAAGAAACATAATAAAGTCTAATAAAGCATAAGAAACATGATAAAGTCTAATGAAGCATAAGAAACATAAAGTCTGATTTTTAGTTTTTGTAATTGGAAAAAATCAACTCTTTTGTTTATTTATTTCATTTAAAGTATTTCAGATATTCGAAAAAAACCAAAGAAATAAATATCTGAACTGAAAAATCAGTATACCGAGAAGAAAATTCCGTTGATACCATACTGTGTGGTAATAGCATTTTCGGCAAAAAAATACATAATTCTCTTTAATAAAACCAAAATATTCGGTACTGCTATGATTCATTTGGAAATTTTTCTGTTCATCTTGTAACGGCTTACTTGCAATTCTAATTTTTAAAATTATAGTTCTTATGACCACAGATTTAGTAAAAAATACAAAACTGAAAAGGAAATTTTACCGAATAAATGCTTTTTAATGTTATGATTTAACTTATCATGATAAAATTACTAAATTTGACCTCATTTATCAAATTTTATTGCGCATTCTAAAATCATATTTTATTGTTAGTTTTACCAAAATCATTTCCAAACCATTTCGGTTCGAGAGCATTTTGGTGTTCCCATACATGAAAAAGGTTATCATATTTTAGTAGATTTGACCATGCTTTTTTTTCAGTGTACGATGAGAAACGATGCAGAAAGTACATATAAAAATTTGAAGTATGTATACTTTACTTTCATTAAACAAGTATTGCGAAAGCATGCATTACATTATTTGCCTTAGGAGCGAAAAGTTAAGCAATAATATTTTTTTATTTTATTTATTTATTTATTTTTTTTTGGCAATTTCTGAAACACGAAATTATTTGCGTGTGCTCATATTAATGGAGATTGTTGCTGTTTGCAATGAGAAATATAGATATACCACGCTTTTCTCTATTTATATAAAGAAGAAAAATTCGAATTATTGTTTTCATAAAAAAATTGGTCTTGTAACAGAAAACTTTTATATCTTTGTTTATTGCCTTAAATATTACTAACTGTATTTTTTGTTGAAATTTTTTATTTGAAATATTAAATTATATGAAACGTGCATTGATTATTTGAGAATTTGATTGGAAAAAGTTGCACAGATCGAGCTAGATATAGAGGGAACGGACTGTTTAACACTTTGAAGCAGATGGGACGCCGGTGTCACTTTTATATATTTTTTTCTGACGCTCTATATACAATTAAAAATATAATTTAGTATTCTTCAAATATATCAAACCGTCTAATAGTCATTAAGAAATCTGTTAGAATATTGCAATTGAATTTGTACTAAAATATAAAATCCTAAAAAAGCAGTTTTCTGATACATTTTCAAAAATGTATCGATACTTGATTATGAAAATAAAGAAATTTTAATTATGAAAACTGTTTCTCTGAAATCTAAGTAACAAAGTGCAAATTCAAAAAATTATTGCTTGGAAGTTAGCCGGGTTAGGAAGATTTAACCTTTAGTAAAGAAAAACACACCTGTTTCATGCTGTATTTCTTAACCATAAATTATTAAATTGTTGTTGACATATGTCTGTTTAGGGAGAGGGGGGCGATTGTTCTTGTTTTTCCAGTGGCGCCATCTATGGCCAAGAATTCGACTTCTGCCACACCATACGTCACACCCATTTATAGGGCGGACCTACAGCCCCTGAATTAGACAGACCGACTCATCATCTATTTCTGTTCCAAAGAGCTAACATAAGCACAATACTAACATAACGTTAACTTGTGAGCTTTTTTGCTCCAATATTGCTTGATAGGTCAGCTCTGATAGTATAGGAGCCTTAGGCGGACCTATTCATACATCCATTCATTCATCTACAGATCGTAATTTAGACCTGAATCAGAGAACTATCGATCTCCCATCCAGTACCCCCAGAGGTATTGATTTGTTATGGGAACATGGAGGACTTTTGCGACTCGACAGATTTAACGTGCATCAGTCACTTTACTACACGGGGAGTCTTCGGCCGGCGGGGTTCGAACCCACGAACTCTCGGGCATGGGCCCTGTGCCCTACCGACCAGACTATCCCGGCCTTATTAAATTGTTAAATATAATATTTTTCACATATTTTGTCTAATGTGGAAAATAATTAAAAAAAGTGGGAAAATAAGGGGTAAATAATAAAAAAAAAGGAAAAATGTGATTAATAAAATTTCTGCATCAATTTTTAGTCTTTGGTAATTTTTTAAGCAGAAATGTTACAATATAAATGCGAAATATGTGATACGTAGTCACTATTCTTTATAATTTGTAAAAAAGAAAATTTCCATGATTACAGGTGGAAAAAAAAACGTTTCATTTGTTTACGTTTTTTCAAACGTAAAAGTATGAGCTAAGTAAACTTAAAAAACGGTATTCGAGAAAGCAAATTTCACCAGAAAAGTTTTAATCTTGATGCATTCTGAGTTTGAAATAAATTAGAAAGTAGAGAGCACACGATATAAAACAAGCCTGGAAGCTATTCATTTTGATTTCGATTGCAAGAGCAATCTTAAAACCATCTTGGAGCATCTGGATCTTTTTTTTTCTATCTGTTTGGAAACCGGAAAAAATTCATCTTAAAGACTTTCCGAAATAATTTCCTAAAGGTACGAAAAAGCACGAAAGAAATAAAAAAAAAGATTTTTTTTTATTTTGTTAAAAACTTCCAAACTCTTACAGCTGCGTGGCATCGATCGGCATTCAGCTTAGAAAATGCATTCTGTGCCACAGGAGTCTATAATTCCAGAGCATTTTTAGAGACGAGAGTACCGACTCTTCTTGTTTTTTTTCTTTTTATTTCCATTCAAACATTCCGACTATCCCAGAAATTAAAAAGAAGGAAAAAACGACTTCGTTGGAACATTTTATATTGCTGTCGAAACTCCATTTCAATTAAGCTTGTTAACAAGAAAGAAGAGAGGCATCAGAGATTGAATGTCATGAAAACGGCCAAATCGGTTTCAAGAAGATGAAAAAGCTCATCTATGTCAAAATAGAATTTTTTCACTTTTCAAATTGGTAAGATATTGCATGGATGTTGGGTGGAGTTTCTATTGATACTTTTCAACAAGTCTATTTTAGTTGCGGATCAGAATATATACTTATATTTAAAAAGATTTATTTTAACCAAATCATATTTACAGACTGATCATAAAGCATGGGTCTTAGGCCTTGAAGCTGAATGAAAAATATTCATGTGTTGCATACGAGTATTAATAGTATTGTCATTTTATTTGTTAGAAATTTATCAATTAAGATAATTATATACTTCCAGTTTGTAGTGTAAAATTTTGATTTGATGAATTAGTTTTTATTACTTATGCAGACTTCCACGCATCAAATTTGTCAAATTTAGTTATGGACTAGAATATAAATGCATAATTTTAATCAAAATACTTATATTAGGACGATAAAGCATAGGAAAAAGGCCTTTCGCAAATAGTTGAAAGATATTCATTCACATGTAATAAACGAGATTTAATGTTAATACAGTTTTGTTTGATGGAAATGCATTAGTTAATAAAATTATATATTTTTAGTTTGTAGAGTTCTATACGAGTAGCTTCTTTTATTAGGATATGCCATCTATTTTTGCGTTTTTATACGTTGCGCAAAATAATTACTTTTTTTTTAAATAGATAGATTTTTGAAAGCAATTTATCTAATAGGGTTTTGCTCGTGACGTATTTGCGTAGGTATTAAGAAGTAGTTTTTAAAGACTTTTTTATGTGCAAAAATTGAATATCTTTGCAAATATCTACCAAAAATATAAACTAAAACACTTATTAATGAAATGGGTTTTGAATTACAGTGAACTTTAATTACTTTTATAATCCACAGTCCATTTTTAGGAGCAATTCAAAAAAACTAATCATAAGTCATAGGAATTATTTTTAAGTATCTTTTTCTTTTAATTTTTTTTAATGACAGTACCCATTAAAGATATATTTTATAATGAAGATGCTTGTTTGATAACTTAGAATTTGCTTGATAATGTATACTTTTGTTTGCTATAGTTTTTCCTCGTTAATACTTTTATTTTATAACATGACATATGTTTCATAACGTGTACTTTTTCTGATAATTTAGTTTTTCTTTGATAATGTAAGCTTTTATTTTACAACATTGCATTTGTTTGAAAACGTATACTTTTGATTGATAATATAGTTTTTCTTTGATATTGTAGACTTTTATTTAGAACATAGTATTTGTTTGATAACATATACTTTTGCTTGAAAATATATTTTTTCTTTGATAATGTACACTTTTATTTTATAACATAGTATTTGTTTGATAGTGTAAATATTCGTTCGAAAACATAGTATTTGTCTGATAATATAGACCAACGTGAAAGTAATTTATTTATTTATTCAAATCACAGAGGTGATTGGTTGATACGAATTCTGCTCGACATTTGCCCCGACCACTGTGATGCCTTAAAGCGTCCTCAGTGATAGTCAGGTCACGGGTCAAAATCCTTTTGCCAACGGGCTAACCATTGGATGGCTTCGTGGTTTTTCGTTCCATGCAACGCAAACGAGGGTTAATTAAATTAAAAAGCCTTCTACGAAAGCTAGTTTGCCCCAATGCTTGATCCAGGAATCCCCTTTGCATTGTGTCCAAAATTACAAGGATACGGTGTTGAACAATGATGGTCGTAAACTCAGTCGTAAGCTAAGCCGCTCAAAGCCAGTTACAAAATAAAATAAAATTTAACGTTTGAAACTTGGTAATTGAATTCAAAATGCTGGTAATTGAATGTTCAGAAATATTTATTATTTATTTAATAAATAGAAATATTGCGTTCATAGAAATATCCATACTATTTTGGCCAATACGAGATGTGTCCCCGATTTAACTGAAAAGAACCTTACAAAGAAATCGTTTCGTTCCCTCATGGTCTTGCCAGATCATGAGGGAACAACGGTAAAGTACAATATTTTTTTTCTGTAAAGGAGACCTCTAACCAATGAAAGACAAGTTAAATTTTACTTAAGTGAAAAATGTTTTAAATAATGATTCTTTTAACAAAAATAGAAAGTGTTTGTGAAACTCATATAAATTTGGACGTCTCTGAAATAATGCTTTTTCTTTCCCTTTCTAAATTTTATCAATTTTTCACAATTGTTTTACTTTAAGCAAAGTCAGAATGATAATGATGTGAAACTGTAAGTCGAAGTTTTTTCAAGTGGAAAGGGTAAAAAAAAAGCGATCCTAAGGGAACTTCAAGTTTTTTTAAAGTCTGTTAAAAGAAAAAACACAATCCTATAGCAACACAGTGTCTTACAAAAAGAGGAATTTAAGTGTTCTGAGAGTAAAGGATGGAAAATAATCCAGGTAAATTTTTCTCGAAGTGAACAAATATAAAACCGTAATTGAATAAAAGTATTCGTCCTATTTCATCAATTTTAAGCTTAAATGTAATGTTTGAAATTCTCTCCAGAAAACAGCTTTATTTGCTCTTCGATACTTTTAGATCTTTACACAGCCGATTATGGCACGTAATTTTGATCCTGGTAAGTACGATAAAATTTTTAAAATCCATTAGTTTTATTTTTATTATTTAATCAATTATTTTTCGATCTGTCATGTAAAAAATAAGATGAATAATCGAAGCAAAAATTGGAAAGAAAAATTAAGAACGATTTATTATAATAAATAGAAAAGTTAGTGTTTGCGTCTGCTTCATAATTCCAGAACTATTTGTGCAAAAATCCTGGAATTTGAAAAGCAGATGCAATCTTTCAAAAATTTGAATTAATTTGTTAGTTTATCATTCATTCATTTATTTAAAATGTATGTATTGCAAAATGTTTCATGTAAAATGCATTATTTTTTATTTATTTAAAATGTAGCTTACAGTTACGTCGATTCAGAAGCTTCAATGTGAATTTTTTGTGTATATTCTTTAGTTATTTGTCTTTGATCTATTATGTAAGGGTTGCGTAGAAAAAATTAACGTAGGATCACGTCAATAAATTTGCTGTTAAACAATGTTAAACCTGAAACCATGTTATTAGTTGTTAAACCTGATACCATGTTATTAGTTGTTAAGCCTGAAACCATGAATTATTTTCTTCTTACGATTTTGAAATGTATTTCTATAAATCTATACAAGATAGATCACAAGAGTTCTATTTCCTCTTGTTGCATCCAAATATTAATTTAATTGTTTGTACTAGTACATATAATTCAGTTTATATTAATTTTAATTTTCATTAATATTATAATTTAATTTAAAATGTTTTGATCAGAGATCCATACCATTGTACTAAGATACCATTGTATAAGATCCATACCGTGCCAGAAAAATATGCAGTAAAATTACAGTACTGCATGGTATAGAAATCTCTGAGGAAAAAACCTTGATTTTGATTAATAAAACCAAAATATAAGGTATTTAGACCTTTAATTTGGTATTTTTTCCGTTTACTAGAAATTATTATTTTCAGAATAATATTTCTTATCACTATATATTTAGAAAAAAAGACAAAACTGAGAAATAAATTTAACAAATTAAATGATTTTTACTCCAAACTCCAAGTTACGATGATGAAATTAGTAAATTTTATCACATATTATTAAAAAAAAATTTTGTTTTTAATTTTACCAAAATTATTACCAAACAGCTTAACTTTACCAAAAATTTACCGAGCTTTTTGATAGAGCCAGAATTAATTACACGTTAATTTAATATTTCACAGTGGTTATAGTATAAAATAAACAATTTAAACCACAATTTAAACTATTACTTCTTTAATAAATAACTAAAATTGCTGTACCGGATAAAAAGTTTTATATATTCTTAAAAATAATATACTGAAGAAACTATTCGAAACAGTATGTAAATCTCTTTTCCGATGTATATAATTATTTCGTTACCCAACTTCTTCTCGATGCATATTTCATACAAGCATTTTTTTCTTTACTTCATTCCAAATTTATCTTACAATCACATTTCAATTTCTTTTGCAACAGGCATGAAGAGCTGGCAGCAAAGTTCGAAATATGTCCATTTTAAAGACCGATAATTACTTTCGAGTGAACGAGACGTGACATACAGAAGAGGCATCAATCCACTCCACAAACGAGCAGACTCCAGAAGAAAATTTCGGCGTATTTGGCACATTGGAACATGAATAATGCATATACTTATTTTCCTTAACTTATAATTAATATACTGGAGTGGGAAGCTCCACCCCTCTTTTGGAGGTGCTTTTATCGCATCAACCCATCCTCTGGGAATGCTGGTTTCCATCGATTTTTCTCTTTTCCTGGTGGCATTATAGTTTATGGTTAGCATCCATCTTTACAGACTGCAGTTTAAATTCCATGCTAAAAGGATCTTTAGAATGGATATTTAATGCTGTTTTGAGGAATTTTTATTGAAGATCGGTAGGTACGGCCTTGCCCTCTATGATTCGCTATTATGAGCATAATATAAATATTTAAAGCTTAATCGGGAATTAAGAAATTTTTAGGTGAAAATTCTTTCCACAGCTCTGCTTACTGTCTCCATATGAATATTTAGAAGTTTTTTAATTTCTCAGTAATTTAATAAAATAAAAGGAAGAGTAATGTTATGTAAAGGAAGAGTAAGGGATGTCGATTTGCTTCGCTTGTAACACTAGAACTGTTTGAGCTAGCACCTTCAAATTTGTGCAACTGATAGAAAGGGCAATTTTAGAACTCAATCTTAAAAATCGTTCAAATATTTCAATTAGTTTGTTCGGGTTTGCTTAGATATTTTGCATTGATTTAGCATTACGCATTTATACAAATTTAACTGCAGATGCTTTTTCTTTTCATGATATTGTTTGATAGCTTACAGCTCTGTGTAATCAAAAACAGAGTTTATTGCACATTGCTTAGTAATTAATCATTTCTTTTTATTCTTTAAGTTATATAAGTTTAAGGATCAACGTGAATGTCATATTAGGGCTATATCCAATTAATAATCTAAAAACACATGCTAATTTTATTTACACTTATGCTTTTAAAACATGTTTCTATAAAACTAAATAACATATTAATCAATGGTAGTTGAAAAAAAAGTTTATATTTGAGAGTAAAATCAATATAGAAAATTGCCTGATTGTGGCAAATTTGGATTATAATGAAATGGCTGCGATTAATAGCATTATTATTGTGCCGAATGACATTGCACATTAAGCTTCAGCATTAACACGACAATTAAGCTTCATCTTGAGGAGATAAACTTCTAAAAAAAGATTTGCTTAACTTAACAATGTAAAGTCTCCGGGAAGGGCAACAAATAATAATGATAAAAAAATTCGAAATCTTTTAGCTTGTTAAATTGCGTGGCTTTCAATTTTGTGCATGATTTCGAAGTTTTATTTAATCAATACCGATTGATTTATTATTAATTCTCACTCGTATGAAGAACGGATATTCAGCCAGTATTTAATAAAAAAGAACTCTCACAGTATATTTTTTTACACTGATTTTATAAATGTTTTTAAAGCTGTTGGATTTATGGGGCTGAATATTTAAAATACGCTCATTTCTTTTCAAAATTCGCAATCCATTTACACTCTCTCAAAAAAACCACATTTTCTTCCTCTCTTTCTCCGTGTACTTGACAGTTTAAAGCTGTTTTGTAAGTAAGACGATTTTTTAGATATAATCATTTGGCAAGAGGCGAATGGCAACACGGTATTCCACTACAAATTGAAACGTTTTAAAACTTAAACATGATTTCAATATGTAGCATTTTTAAAGTGAAGCAGTTTTAGGCTTTTATTCATAATACAATTGTATTATGAATAACAGGCTAAAACTGCTAATGTTAAAACTAGCACCACGGTGACCCAAGGGACAGAGAGCTTGCTTCCCAATGAAGGTGACGCAGGTTAGAAACCCCGGCATGAGTTCAACCTTAAAAAATACAATAATGATAGAATAATCTTATTGTACACGCTCCAATGTGTCTGTATACAGTGTGCTATTTAATGGTGAAAATCAAAGATTTAAAATTTCAAATTCGGGGAGAATTGTAAGGTTCTACATTTACCGTTAAACTAAAAGCTTGTGTTTGTCACGTATTTTAATATAATGATGCATATTTAAACCAATACACATACTATACCGTGTGTTACAAAGTAAATTTACAATATATTAAAAACCGTAAGAGTCACTGTTGCTGCCACCGCTGTTAAGAGTGTTCAACTTAACATTGCACTTTGTTCTGGTTGAACATGTAATTATTCTTTGGCGAAAAATTATATGACTTAGAAACTTGAAATTATGAAGGTGTATAGAGAAATTTACAGGAAGTAAGATGGAATGAAAGAAAAAAACCCTTTTACGAATTAAGTCAGGAAAGTGAGCTTTTCGTTTGACGAGAGAGCACCGCAAGGGATAAAGTACGTCTTAACTCAGAGCCCCGACGAACAGATGGCAGAACCTTTTTTTTCATTAGGCCACAATTTAAACGTAGATCTGAAAGGGAAGGAATTTTTTTCCGGCTTCCAGTACCCATGGTACTGCTCAACAGCAGACCACAGGACTTTTGATTCCATAGTATATCTGTATAATCGGTGGGTCTTAGCTGAATCAAGCATCGAACCCCGGCCAAACCGCAACTGATTCCGATTTTCTAACCACGAGTCACCACGGCTTAACTTAACTCTAAAATACCATATTTTTTAAAACTTTATATTGCCTCTATGTTTTTTTTAAGTTCATTTTACTATCGCTTTCTGTTACCTCAAAAGGAATTATGAATTATCTTGTATATTTCCATAAAATCACAATGTTTAATTCGATGTCAAAAAAATTTATAATTATTATTTAATATATATTTTTTTCTGAAAATAATAATAAAATCAATTCTTTAGAATTGAATACAAATGAACTATACATTAACACTCTTTTAATTAAGCACGCTACGTCACTATTCCCTTTCTTTGCTATAATTCTTTATCGATTAAATTAATAGAAAGGGAAAATTCTATAAAAATTGCTTTAAGCACCTTTCTTTTCTAAGTACATCAATAAAATATATGTCATGGAATCGAAAGGTTGAAGAGGGGTACAAATCCTTGAACTAAATTTTTGAAAAAGCTTTTCTCTTTTTTAAGTTATCAATTTTTTCTCTTCATAACTAAACACTTATATCATCTCCTTAAATCATTATTTTAGTTCCTCGTAAAAATCGATTGGATAATTCTTAAAATGATTTTCTTTCTTAAAGACCTATAGATTTGTTTCTTTTTCAAACTAAGAAATTAAATATAAATATAGATTATAATTTAAATCAGAATTATTTTTTAAAGCATTTCAAATATTACTTGCATTACGTACAAAATCGCGGTAATTGGTTTTGATTTGTATCTTCCAAATAATATATTTTTTCTCTATAATAAGAAAACTCCTCGAGATTGTTAAGGTTTTAAATGCATTTTTATCAACGCGTCGATCGTTAAAGTATATTTGAATCGAAATTTAGATGTAGAGTATATTAAATGTGAAGAAAGTTTTTATTGTTATATAGTTATGAAAAGACAGTTATGATCGCTGTTTATTCCACATTTGCTTTAAAGGAAATATTATCAGGCTTTTTATTTATTTTTTTCACTATGTGGAGTAATAAATTTATCAACATTCATTCATGCAATGTTTTGTACTTAAGTAGCATATTATTCAATGTAATTTGAAAATTTCTTACCCCTTAATTATGGTTTTACTAGCTAAGAATTTTTGAAATTGTTCAGATTTCTCAAAAGGATGCTTTTCAACATGCGTGCGATACAATAGGTGATACACAATCTCTTTCACTTCTTAAGGGACCCTGAAGATCTAACAAAATATTTATTTAAAATTTTTTTCCTTGGCTTCAGTTGGGCTTAAAATTGGCTCAATATGGGTCCTAAAAGAACATGCACTGAGGGACCAATATTGGGGTGTCTAGATTTTTAATAGTGATCCTAGAATGGTCTACATAAGGCCAATATAGAGCCTATATTGGAATATTAAGTATCGGGTAATTTCGTCAATTCTATATAGAGCCGATAGTAGTTGTAAAGTGGCAGTAAAATATTGTGGGCATAGGACAATTCTATATAGATGTAATATCTGAAAACAGCGACCCTTTTAACCATTACTGAGCTAAGATTCATAAAAATTGTCCCAATGAGGGCCCAAGTTACTTTATTGCCAGGATATTGTCTTCTCACGTGAGTCTTGCTAATAGGGAACATAATTGCAGAAATAATCAACACTTGCTCTTATCCCTCTAAACAGTATAGATGCATTTCGATTAGATGAACTACTAAAAAAAGTAAACTTACTAAATTGTATGTTGATGAAATTTTCAGATTGTTGTAAATACCAATGTCATACTTTTTTCACTCACATTACATTCTTGTGCGTTTAGGATGAAACAAAGAGGAAGTAAAATTTACGTTCAGATACTAATAGTAGGGGAGAATAGTCAATTGTAACAGGGTACGATTGTAACTGAGCAAAAATTTCGAGTGTCGGGTTCTAGATTTGGTTCCTAGGTGGCGCATAAGGTGTATTTAATAAATCTACATGTGCACCTTGCTGGCAACCATTTTTATGTACTTTTGAAAGAGTTACATCACAAAAGATATTTTCACGCTACGTAAGTACTTTTTTTGGTATTAGAATATTATATTGTAACAAAGTAATTTTGTTTAAACAAATAAAAATTATTAACCGGATATGTAAGTGGATACCTTAATTAACATTTTAATAAAAAAAATTTAGTTTTGTTAATTAACTAGCATTGTTTTTAACGAATGAAGCTGAAATAGCGTCTTGGAGACGATTGTAACAATAAGTAAAGGGACGATTGTAACAGTTGAAAATAAATAATCTAATGTTTACAAACCATTACTTAACTCATTAGGAACCACCAATAGTTTTCTATATCATTTATATTATGATGCATGTGCATTATTTTATTTGTCATCTTTCACAGCATAAATTAAAATTTTTAACCCCTTAAAGTTTAGCCTTTTAGATCTCTGCTAATAATATATCGGATTTTTTGTTAGTTAGAAATAGTTAAGTAAAAAATGTTACAATTGACCCCACTCTCCCCTAGTAATATTTTATTGGCTTCGCACTAAAGCTGCTCAATGAGCAATAGTGACGGTATGGGGTCTTGAAAACACCCCTAAGGATGATCGATCCTCTGCGTAAAGGATAACTCTCCCGCATTGCTTAATGAAGACAGATAGTGTGCATCCTTTGTCCCTTGCCAGGCCGATCAAAGTGATCACCCACCCACTCACTGATCGCAATCAGTGTTGCTTGACTTCTGTTATGCACCGTGTCTAATGATGTATTGTGGAACTACATCCAGGCACATTTTTTACTTTATAGTTACACCGAAAAAAAAGTATGGTTAAGATTACAAGAATATATTAAACTTTACCATGTTTCTTGCTCAATGGAAATACGTGTTTAATAAGATGTGTGGTAATAAGAACGATGATTCTAAAAACCAATATTTCCAGAAAACAGTTACCATATGAATGAAAGAATTACAAAATGAGTGGTTTAAATATCATATACTTCGGCTTTATCAACCAGAATTATGGTTTTTTTTAAAATTTTTATCATTCAATCATTATCGTTCAATACGGTAATTTAACTAGAACTTTTCCTCCTTTAGAATATAGGAGTTAATTTACCATTTTTCGTGCTTACGTAATATAAAGGGCTTCGATGCCCATTGAACACTGACCACTAATGAAAAACTTTAGTTTGCATTCAGGATTTTTATTTATACCTTTTCCTTCATTGTTTACTTTTATTGTGAATTATACTTAAAATATCTAAACTTTTATTCTTGTCTTTATAAAATTAAATTTCAATTCTCATTTAGTTTGGTCCCTATTCATTTATGAAAGAACCATATAATTACAAATTTTAAAAATTACAGTGTAAGAACAAGGAATGAAGCTATAAAAAAATGGCAGTGCTTTTTACGTCTCTTTTAATATTTTATGCCTTAGATAATTGATTTAAATATGCAAAAAGAAGAAGAGATTATAATTTTGTGGAGAACTCTTTTAATTGCAAATGGATCTTTATTGCTGTGCATATAAATAATTTGCATTCATATAAATGAATACAAATTAGTCAAAATTTTATCCAACGCATTTCACATTTTTGATTTACAAATTTTTATATTAATTTTGAGAATTTCATTGAAATTTTAAAACTAAAAAGAGCCTTTATTGAAATTACTGAAATGTTTTTAAATATTTATAATTGTCATCAAATGTAATGAGCCTAAAAAATTTCTAATTTAAAAGCCACATATATATTTTGACGTGCCAGTTTATTTTCATATATGTGAATATAGACCTAAGTTTTACATTTTTTATAATGGTTTATATATTATTGGTTTTTATTATCTAATTTATAGAAATTTATAGGATATAAATTGATAAGAAATGTGTTGTTTGAAATACTTTAAGACTAAATATTCTTTTATTTAATAATTTTGATTATACCTAATTTAAAATATACTTAATATACATTTTTAAATATGTACTGAATCATAAATAGAGATAGTTTCATTATCTATGTTTATTAGTATACAAAGATTTAAATTTCAATTAATTAAAAAAAACTGTTCAAATTCATTTTATAATTCATGTTTAAAATGAAACTAAAAAATGATGTCAGGCTTAGGTGTTCATACATATCTAATAAAATAGTTTCAGTTGCAGTTTTTTAAATAAAAATAAAATTTTGATTTTGAGCTGTTTTCATGTACTCTTTTTAATATTTTAAAAATATTATGGTATTTTAACGATTTATGAGTTTTTTTTCTTTAATTCTTGATGTTTATAACTTTTCTAAAAGATTTTTTTAATTTCTTAATATTTGTTTTAATGTTAATTTTCATCAAAATCAAATTCTGTTTAATTTTGCTTTATTGTATGCTTAAAAATAATTCGAAAATGTAATGTATAATTGAAAGCAATTTTGTTTTAATTCTTGCCTGAAAAGAGGCATGCAATATAATTTAGTTACTTCATTTTTAATTTTTTAAGAAAACTTACCACACCTAATAAAAAGCCCTATGCTTAAAAAATATGTTTTTGCTTTGAATTCATTACTCAATAGTAAGTTTTTAATAAAGTGGAACCTCTGAGATGGTGCATCGCAAATATTTAACTTAAGCAAAATATTTGACCTAAAAAGTTCGTAAATAAATATTTAAAATTAAGTAAAAAAAACTTACTTAAAAACATACTCAATTCATAATTTCTCTTGTTCTTATTATCCTTCTAATTTAGTTATTAGTCTTTAGGCTTACAGTTAACGTTTTTTAAATCAAAGATATTTAAAAATAATATTAAACACAGTGAAATAATTCTTGTTTGAAAAAAAAACAGTGTAATTTTTGCATGAATGTTAGCTTATTATGAAAAATAATAGTTACTTGTAGCAATAGTAACATTTTATAAAAATAGTAATTGTGTTGAAACTAATAATAAAAATAATATTGAAAATTATATAGGAAATTGTATTTAAGCAATGTAATTAAAAATTATAAAAAATTTTTTTTTCTGTATTTATGGACCTATTAGATGGCACTGTGTACTCTTACAGAGCATGGGCTGATTCCATTAATTCACATGAAGAAAAATTTCAACTGTAAAATTTACGAACTTAATTTACTGAAATTTGAGATGTTCTATAAAAGATAATGATTTAGAAAAACTGTATTAAGAAGACTTCTTATCGTTGGATTATTACAATATCAAGTTAAGCATACATGTATCAAAATTTAAAATTATTTTTAATACTCTTTTTAATAGTAGCTTATGAAAATAGGGTTGAGACAGTGAACAAACTTTTATATAAGTATACTTTGTAAGAGTTTATTGATTTCTAAAGCACTCTGCAATAGGCTTGTCCTTTAAAAGCTTTTCAGATTTTTCTCTAATGGACATAATATCAAGTGTCAGAGGAGACGATATTCGATTTGCAAAGTGTGGAATTTGATCTTCGAAGACAAAACAAAGAAAAAAGGAGACACTCATAGGCAATGTTCAGATATTTGAAGTTATAAGGCATAAACTAAGTAGCACAGAGCTTTTTTTAATCATTGTTCCTGCGTTTCATTTTCTGCGCTGCATCATCCATGTTTACAATTCCTTTGGAATTTAGAACATGGAGACAATAATTTAGGTTAAATTACCATACTGTATGATAATGACATTTCCTTAAAAAAATCATTCTAGTTAATGAAAATTAAATATGCGGTATTAAAACCATTCGTTTTGGCAATTTCTCAGTTCACATGGAAACGAATTACTTGAAATTCTGGTTTTCAAAATTATAGTTTTTATTACTGAATATTTAGTAAAAAGTACAAAACTGAAAAATTAATTTAAAAGAATGAATGGCTTTTATGTCAAGCTGCAAAATATCTGAAAAAAGTATCGAATTTTACCACATTTACCAAATTTATCACATATTATGCAAACATAATTTAACGTTAATTTTATAAAATTCACTTCCAAAGCGACTTTTTAAAAATTACTGAGCTTTTTGGTGTTTCTATGGTGGCGGAAAAACTGATTTTCCCCCACATTCTGGTGATTTTGAATATTCTTTTTTCTCAACACATTTTCTACCAAATTTAAGTGCACATTACTTAGGCTTCATTCCTTTAGAGTATACATTTTGTAACACCATCTTATTACATCCTAAATACTGCATTATATTAATCAATTAACTCAGTCAATGCGAAATTATGAAGCAGCTATTTGATTATATTAAAATAAGTACAAAGGCTAACTATGTAAAAAAAGTTAGAACATAAAAGGTTTTACTAATGAGATTTGCTTAGATGAAATAGATAAAATCAAAATTCTTTAAGTTTTATTGTTATATATTTTTTGATCAGACAAATTGATTTCCTTATTATCAGCTAGTATGTTAAAAACATGTGTAATAGCATTAAAAGAAATTGATTGACTTTTTTTATTAATAAAAGGAAATATAAAGTACTCACGAAGAAAAATATTTTCAATTGAAATACCCTCCATTGAGATTTGTTATTAACGAGGTTATATGTATTATTTATAATTAGATTAAAATGAAACTAAAACTGTTAGACATAATCATATTAGCGTGCAACACCAATTATAATAAATTAACTTTTAATTTTTCCTCTAGCTGTTTCAAGAGATAATTTGTAAATTAGGTATAAATTATGGTACCAAGCCTATTTTTGAGTTTAATCGGAGGATTTTTATCTATTAATCTCTTGAGAATATTTTAATTTATTGCGAAGTAGTATTAGAGAAAAAGACAGTAATGAATCGAAAAATCACACCTGTAAATAATAGATTTACATTTTTCGAGCTATTAAGAACTGTAAAAGTAAAGTCATGTAAACTATGGCAATTGAAACGAAATTCAAAAAATAAATCTCTGACTCGAATAAAAAGTTAAAAATGAAGCATATGTTATGCTTTAATTTAATTAAAAGGATCAGGACAAAATAAAAAAGAATTGAAATACACTTGCTGTCTTTAAGCTAGCCAATGATTAAGAAAATTAACTCAAAGAAAAGTCGAAGGAAATAGAAATGCATAGTTTGCTGCGCTCTGCTTAGAAAATCAGTCTTATCTCAACAAGTTTTGAAATAAGTTACTAACTAGAAAGTTATATGTTACTCTCAACAAGTTTAAATGAAAGATATAGCAAAATATTTTTATTTAAACTTGTATCTAAAACTTGTTAAAAATATTTTTATTAAAAGATTGCAAAATATTTTATTTAACTTTAGCAATATTCTTGCTGTAACAAAGATGTTGAAAGCTGAAATATTTGCGTAATTTATTTTCTCGCTGATTGCACCACGTTGCGGCTGCACGTTGTGGTTATTTTAAATGCTTTGCATTTAGCAGTGACTTCCTATTGGCAGATTTTATTTCTAATTTAATTTTTTTCAAAATAAATATCTTGTTTCCTTAGTAGAGCACAGTAAACCATAATAGATTTTTTAAAAATTATGATAGATGTTTGAAGAAATAATTTTAAGCACAGCTCTTAGCTAAATTTACAAAAAGTGTTATCAGATCCTTTTTTTATGTATACTTTTTGATGAATTTTTCAATTATGACAACAAAGTATTTTACTCGCGTTAAATTTTAAGGGAATTTATATTAAAAGATTTATAATGGATTTGTGTTCAAATATTTTCAGCAGATTTTTATTAAGAGATTATAAATCTTTTTGTTTGCAAAATATTGATGTCATAAGAGTGAGATTGTTATAAATCGTGCATGCGAAATGTTGTCCAGATGATATTGCATAGAGATTTCAATCACCCGAATGTCACATGAGCGTCTGTTTACGCGATTGTTTTTTTTAAAGTCTTGAAATTGATAGATAGATTAGCATTAAATTTCCTCTTTTGAATAATTATAACGAAGAGAAAAATATGCACACGAATAACACAAAATTAATAAATATAACTGATTGATGTAAAGAGTTGTAAAAATAAAACCATTACGTAGCAATTCAAAGAATAATAGCTAAATTGCGAAGTTTTTTTCAGCTTAAATCAGCGGATTTTTTTAGCGAAAAAACTTTTTTTATGTAATAAGTAGAATCATAGGGATGTATATTGTGATTATGATTCAATCTAATTTGGACAAACTGTGAAAAATCTAAACAGAAATTTAGTGCCTGCACTGTAAGAAATTCCGAATCAAATTACTATATAAAGAACCAGCACTTAGGGAGCATGATCCGTAAAATCAGTTTTTACCGTAAAATATTTAACTTTAATTTTTACTATTTATTTAATTAGAGTTATTCAGTGAATTGACGAGAATTATTACTGTAAAAATTACCGTATATCTGATTTTTTTTGTTCCGTAACATTTTCCATTAACAATGGATTTTGCTGTATAAAGTACCAGCACTCTGTTTCCGGTACATTACACCGTATTTTGATCCAGAATTTTTTATAATGTATGTTGGTAGATGGAAACAAGCGTAACCAGCTAGCTGAAACATTGAAGTTATTTAGGCTGTTTTAAAATCAAGGAAATAATATATTTAAATCAATGCTGAGTAAGCATAGACTTGTGTAAGTGTAAATATAAAATAGAACGAATAATATAACTGATTAACGTGAAATAAAAATGTTGCAAGTCTGAACAAGAGTCTAGTGTCTAAGAGATAGATAGAAGTATTCGTTACTGGCTAAATCGTTGACTAAACTGGATAAGAATAGACTTGTGCAAAAGTAAATAATAAATTAAACAAACCTCAAAATAGTTGTTTATAATCACATTATTTAAACTATGTTTCAAATTAATGGTTTCCGGATTATTTATTGAAATAATAGTCAAGTAGAAAAGAACCAAAATAGATTAGGTTTGATGCAGTAAAAAATATTGTTACCTTTCTCACGAAACACCATCACTCTCATCAATAAAATTCTTACTTTTGACCATTTCGCAATCCTTGAGCTGTATTTCTTTGATTTTGATAATCATTTCGTCACGAAATCACGTGATTTGCCACGAAACACGAACTGTCAAATATATGACAAAAATGTTTCCTGAACATGAAGACTCATCGTAGTGCATTGTGGGAGAATTGTTAACTAGAATGACGAAGCTAGAATATAGATTAGACGATCGAAAGTAAACTAAAGGAACAAGCCGACCTGCGTGTCTGGTGATCAAGAAGTTGGGGTTTGATTCCCGCATCGGGCCTTATCTGAGTTCTATCAGCTCTTCTTGGGTTCTTTGGGTGACATAGATCCACGAGAAAGTGATGTTAGAAAAATTAGATAAATTCGGAGCAACAAGTTTCTTTGTTCTTTTGAAATATTTCTTTTATTTCAATGAAATTTGTTACTTCAAAGAAGTGAAAGTTATTTCATCACTTTGACGTAATTTTTCCTCGGAGCGTATTATAGGAAACGATTTCGTCAAAAACACAGGGGGGTTTCGCAAAATTAGGGTATCTATTTTTTACAGTGCATATTTTTCGAGCTCTTACTTAAAACTTTTCGAAAAATAGTTTCAACATCGATATCTTGAGCCTTAATTTGGTACAAATTTTCTGTAACCTTATTATCTTATAATATTAACTAATGGATTAGCTCATTGACTTAGCTCATACTTACCCGACGCATTTGAATTTAGATAAAAAATTATTATAGAAAATTCTAAAAAAGAAAATCACCATGAAACTAGTTTTTTGAAATTGCTAGACTTAATACAGATAGTAAGCTAATAGACATGAATAATTAAAAAAATCTTCTAATCTAAAGATTAAAAAAATCTATCTTCTGAATAATTAAAAAATAATTCCACTTCGTCTGCAGTTTCATTTAAAACACTGCTTAAGATAAAAATTAATTTTTAAACATTCCTCTTAAACGAATTAAAGTTTTGAAGGAGTTACAAGATGAGTTCTAAAACTGCCCTTTGAACCCACTTTTTAAATTTCAAGCAGCCACAAACCTTTCTTTTCATCATCATACACCTAAATAGTGCTCCACAGAACTCCAGACTTCCGTTGAAGAAGTTTCACGAGTTAGTGTTTTTGGAAACCAGTGATGAGTTTTGAAACCTCCGATTATATTTAGATCAAACCTATAATTCATTATGGATTTTGTACTTCGGTTGCCACCATAAAATTACTTCAAACTAAATGACAATGGAGAAGAAATAGCATTTTTTAATTGAAAATGTACCTCTAATAGCATTACATTGAACGAATCATGAACAGAATAAGCATTTATAAAATATTGCATAGTATTTCCTATCACACTTTTCAAATGAAAATAAATGAATTAAATACTTTAATAAATAAATATATTTTTCAAATAAACATTTACAACGTTTATAATGGTTCTTTGAAGCTTTCATCTGAAAGTAAACCTCAATTAGGCTTATTTTATTCGTTTTCAGCTTATGTATATGCACCAAAGACAAATACATAACTAGACTAGAAATAGCACATGAGCTGCAAATTTCACTGTATAACCTAATTTAAAATTATGAATGATAAAGCGACGAAAAAACTTCATTCCTCCAATTAAGAATTTCAAAAAGAGTCTTGCAGAGGTTATAACGTTTACAATTACCTTAATAAACTTCATTTATAAATTCGGAGTTCCGTCTGAAAAAGGTTGATTATTTAGGGTTCCATAGCCTCAGTAAAAAATTGGGAACCGCAACCATAGACTCACACTGTTTTACTGTATTTTCAAATAAAATAAATGAAGTGAGTGATCATGTTATAATTATAACATTTTAAAAAATTCAAATCAATAATTATATGATATTTGATTTAAAAAACACTTAAGATTCAGTCTTTGGTAATTTACAATTTATTTCAAACATCTTGTCATAAAAGTAAAAGAGAATTCTGAGTATTCTTAAAAAGCATTGAATATTCATATCTTTACTACTCTCTGAATTTCATTAAAAAACAATTTTCCGCTTCTATTTAACTGCAAAATGTCATAATGTCGATTCATTAGATGAATATTTCTTAGAAAAAATCTTTCAAAGTTATAAAAAATTACTAGATTCGATTCTAGACTAGGAAAAAAAGAATAAAAAGTGAAGAGGGAGGGGACCGAAATGTTCGAAATTCTTCCCTTTTCAGTATAGCACCGTTGGGATTCAGTTGAAAATTGGGTACTTAAGAAACATTTATAGCTTCAAACTAAAGAGAAAGTTGATGTTCTTTTTTTTTTCTCCCTTTTTTTCGAAGAGTCATTAAAGTTTACTCTGAAATTTGTAAATTTGATCTTCGGTATTTCAAGCTTTACCAAGCAAAACGCCTCTTAAAAAGTAATTTTTTATGAATCGCTGATTTTTTTATATTTTTAGGAGTTAAAATATTTTTGACATCTTTTTTTTTGTCATGAAGACATGGAAAGAAAATGCTTTTAATGGTGTTCTTCTTTCTTTTGAAGGGGGAAAAAATCATTTTTATTGCCTACTGCGGCGAAAATGTTTAAATTCTGCATACAGTTTTTTTTGTTTTATATGGAGTTTCAGTTTTTATTGAATAATTTAGGTAGGAAACATTTTACGAGGATAAAAAATTGTTTTTTTTATGTGTACAAAAATAACTAGCAACACTTGAAATTTTTTGTTTCCGTTGAATGAATTGGGTGCTTGCACTTTAAGAAAGAGAAGATCACGGATACCTACGCATGTGACCTATGACGTCAGTGCCAGATAATCGTTTATGAGCAAAATGGCGCGTTAAAGTAGACCTAAGTTTCTCCGCATAAGTTGAAATGTTAATTAAATACAGCACTGTATCGCACATCGAATTTGTTGAAGTATAATTTTTTTTTGTCTTTGTCTTTTACTTAACTTAGTTTCATTATTCGTTTATATATTTCATTGTAACCGTGATATAATTTTGTTTTATGTACGTTGTATTTTCGATGTATAAGCTTGTTTATGTTTTATATGGCTTCATGCCTGTCCTTGTGTTAAGTAAGAAATGTATAGTGAAAGAATTGAAATATTTGTGATAAAATCTCTGTGTTATATATAGAATATGTTATTTAAGAGAAGTGATACTAGACGGGCTTTGTTTACTCGAAATAGAATGGAAAGAACAGCTGCAAACGTATACAAATGCCAGGTTTCAACAACCAATTAGGATCGATTTACCCACGCTACGTCACTTCCAGGTATTTCATTCAGATATCCACTAAAAAAATAGTTGAAAATATATAATCAGATAACACTCAATGCTTATTTTGGTGTATTTAGAAATATTTAATACATGTTGGTCAAATATAAAGTTGTTTCAATTCCTAGCATGGAGTGATGGTTGATCTTGATAGTTCCTTTAAGGAACAAGATTATTTTTGAATTTTTTAAAATTAAATATTAAGTCAGAAACCATTAAAATATGATTGCTCATGATAGATTGCTTTTATTGGGCTATCAAACAAAACCATAAAACCATCTTGGTTTTGCTCATATAGGCTTAACATAAAGCTGTTCCAATTCGTATTATGGAGTGATGGCCTGTCTTGATGGCACCATCAAGAAGTAAGATGGTTTTTGACTGATGCTTATAATAAAAATCATCTTGTTCATGTTGATCTATCAAAAATTTTGTCTTGGATATTTAAACTTTTTTTGTCAGATATCTGCGTTAAATACGTGTGTTTTCTCTGTCAAATATCTACATTTTTAGTGATCAACATAGTAAGTATCTTTCATTTGAGAATTGTGTCGATAATTCAAGGTGTTAAAATAGAGAAAAAAAAGGTGTATATTAGTTAACGTATCGTTAAAATCAATATCATTTCTTGAGCTTTTTAAAATAAAAATGGCTTTACATTGAGGTACCAAATGAAGGAAGAATCTAAAAAGCAAAAAGTAATTGAGTGTTAATACATATTAAGGTCCGATCAGTTCTATGCAAAGAACCATTAAAATATTAAATAATTTGATTTATTATGAGAATGCGTCTTTTGTAAGTACTGTAAATTTTTGCAAAATTTTGTTAACATGTTTAGTTTTTTTCCATAGCTTTTAAATACATAATAATGTTTTGTTTACATTGATTTTTGCAAGTAAACAATTAAATCAAAGTCATGACTCATAAAATCTGTCTAATCTGGTTACAAAAGAGTTCAATTTGTGTCAGAAACTTTCGTCAATTAAATTACTTTTTTAAAGTCCTTTATAATAAAAAAAGTGCATTTTACTATGAGAAAAAACTAAACAAAATCAATCAATGTAAACATGCCATCTTACGTCGAAAATTTTAAACTGTGTATATGCGGGAACAATAAACTTACTGTATTAATGAACTTGTCAGCGTTTGCTCCAGTATTATTATATTAAATTATCTGTAAAAGCATGCAAGAATTAACGTCTGTTGATTTCGGGTAACTACAGATTTATATTTTCGGTAGAATTAGTAGGAAGTCTGAATATGAAGCATTATTGCAGTATGTGGTAACTAGCTGTTGTTTATACAACTATTGTTTATACGAGGTGTAGAACATTGGAGAAATTTAATAAACTTCCAGCCTTAGTATATGAGTGAAAAATTTAGACTTCAGAGAGATAAGGGATTCTTTTTCCAGCATGTTAACATATGGAGAATTTCATAAGACAGATTTATTTATTTATTAATTAACTAAATAATATTTGCAAAAAATATTTATTTTATTCTTTTCATAAAAATATGTTCTAATAAACTTAGTAATCAAACTCAAATTTTTCAGGAAGTTGTAAGTACACTCATTGCCAAAAAAATTAACTCACCAAGAAAAAGTTGTCAAAATAAAACAAAATTTTACATGACGAAGTATACTGTGAAAAATTTCAACTCAAATTACCGTGAAAAGTACCGGTACTCAGGGTGCCGGTATTTTTTTACCGTAAGATCCATTTTCAGAGGAACATGTTACGGAACAAAAACCTGATATACCGAGATTACCGTAATAATATTTGCCATAAAATCACTGAATCAATATAATTAAATAAATATTATGATATAATATTTTACGGTAAAAATGAATTCTACAGAAAAATAGATTTTTCGGATGATGCTTTATACTGTAATTTGACCCAGAATTTTTTACTGTGAACAAAATTCAATATAAGTACGGGATTAAAAATCAAAGCAAAACGATCATTTATTGCATGAAAAAACATAAAAGAATGAAGGCTTTAGTACCCTATTGGGCTACCTCCAGCGTAAATGCATGATTGGTCGGGCATTGAGGCAAACAAATCACTTATTATATTCTACTGCATTTCGTTCTACGTTTGTTGTAAACGTGCCCTTAATTCCACTAAACTCGGAGGCGGACCAATTTGTCGATCCAAGTAATCCCAGCTTTACTCGAATGGTTCCAGGAGGATGCAGAAAGTCAGAGTTGGGTTGTAGTGTGGTGGATGCAGTCTCTTGACCCCCTTGCTGCGTGTGGCCGAGTATTTTTTTGAAGAAAAATTGCTACTGGAAGCTCTGTTAAGAGTGGCAACACACGTGGCTGAAGGATGTCACGAAGGTACTGCTGGGCTGCCATGGCGCTATGTTAGGAGTGATCGCGTGTCACATACGATGGTCCCAATACCATCACACCAGTTGTAAGAGGAGTGTGCACTGTATAGCGTTGGTAGGATTGACATCCATACAACATTGCCTCTGTTTGGAGTGGTGTCGCGTTATAATTACTCATTAGTTACGATGAAAAAAATGGAACCCCCTGTCTGCTTCGAAGGGGCTCTTAGCTCAACTAAAACTTTCTTTTTCTTAAAAAAAACAGAGAATGAACTTCTGAGAACCAAAAAACTAAATGAAAATTGAAACAAAAGCATGTTCATATGGAAGCGAAAAAATTAACTTGATTCAATAAGATGTCTAACGTATTTTTTTTTCTTCAAAAGTACATTTAGCAAGTTTGGTAACAGGGAATTCATATCATTCCTATTATTTTAACCCTGTGAATTGATCTATTACAGTACTGTTAACATAACTACGAATTTCAGAAACAACATTTTTTTCATTATTTTACATTTCTGTGTAATGTTTCAGTCTCTTTTTTTAAAAGTATCTTTATTGAACTAAAATATCACAAATTATACTTATTTACTTCTAAAAAAGTAAACATATAATAAATAATAAAGTTGTGCCCCATGTTAAATATATGTAACTTATAGTCGAAACTTTTAAAAATATTATTGACATTTTTCTAGAATAGGTTTCAAAATGAACATAAAAAATAATAAAAGGAACAAAATGAAAGCAAATATTATTCTTTTTGTTTGAAATGGCTCACTAAAATGTTCATTTTTTTATATTAGTTTCCACAAACACTCCCCTTTTTATAGCCGCAAGATGGACAATGATTACAAAAACGCGATTTTGCCTGTACCTGGCGATGATGATTGTTGCAATCATCGGATTTTTGATGGACTTGAGCATACTGCTCGAAAAGTACTTTTCGTAGTTATTTCTCCCGTAGGAGAAAAAGAAAGTTTTTTTTTTAAAGAAACAGTTTTCCTCTGGCAAAATGTTTATTGCTTTTCTTAGTTGGCAATTTTGAGTCTTACAAAACTGAGACAGCATATTTCTTTTTGTATAAAAGTTTTAACGTTTGTTCACGGTCAATAAAACAGAATATAGTAGCCTGGAAAGAAATGTACTTTTAATACTAAAGCTAAAGTATTATTTTAGTAAACAATGTATAAAACTGCGATGCTTGATTGGGCCTCTTTGTTTCAGGTTGAACAATAGATATAGTTTTTTTAGGGTAATTTGGCTATACTTTGAATAATAAATTATCTTTTATATTAATATCATGAAGATAGCCCATACATTGTTTAAATTTCATTTTAGTTTTGAAAATAGTCATATGTCTTCAAATGCTACGAAATATTTGAAATAAAATTTAATGGAATATGTATAAAGAAAATTTATAATTGAATAATGAATATGTATAAAGAGAACTTATAATTGAATAATGAATAAATAACTTAATAAAATAAAGAAACAAATGAAAAAAATGCTTCTTTAGATTAATACTATTGATTTTTTATCCCTAATCTTATTTAAAAATTTGAGTTTCATATTTTTTTTGATTTTGTTTTGCTTAATTCTTTCTGCGATTAATATGAAATTTATTTATTTTTATTTTTTTTATTCTATTATTGTTTTATTATTTAATTTGATTTATTTATTCATTTTTATTAATTTATTTTATTAATTAACACATTTTATTTATTCATTTATGTTTAAAAAATCTTTTTTAACCCTTTAGCAAGTTGAGTCATTTATGTCAACTTGGAAGTGCATGCGCATCATTTATATAGTTTAACTTCAAAAAATAATGTAAGACAGTTAATTTAAATTTTAATTATACTTAGCGATATATTATAGTTACAGTTAACATTAGTTAAAAACACAAGGAATTATAACCACAACAATGTATAATGATCTTCAGTTTACCGGAATGCAAATATTTACTGGTTTGATTTCAAAATAAAATATTGACATTTGCCATATATATTAACTAGTGACATTTACAATAGTTAAAAAATGTTATGGGAAGAAAGAAATTAATTCCTTTTACATTAAACTGACTGGCGCAGGGATTACTAGTTACAATCATAGAATATTAATTTTCAGCTATAGGGCGAAGTGAGGCAAGGGCGCGTAGCTTAAACAGGGTGCGTAGCCAAATCTTTGAATCAAAAATAAGCACTTTTTAAAAACTTTTCAAGCACTTTACAAAAATTTTCAAGCACTCAAAAAATTCATATTCAATCAGTGATATCATTGAAAAACAAAAACTTTTTATAAACAGTTTTAGCGTTAACAAAAACCCAAAAAGAAATAGACGTAATTCGAAACAATCATTACTTTCCCAAATCATCCGAGTGAATTCAACTTGACCCTGAACTCAGAACAAAATTACCCGCACCCCCTACGTCAAAAAAGTGTTAGAAGTAAAATAAAATAAACAATAATAAAATTAAAATAAATTAAAAAGAAAAACATTTCATAAGGATTTGATTTTCTCCATCCGAATTGGAGCACTCGGGTTTCGGTTTCAAGTGTGCGTGCATGCGCAATAAGTCATAACGTGGGTACGACATGAAGTCCGCGTGAATGATTACGTAGCAATCACCCCATTTTTCGTGAAATACATGGGATCCACCGGATATCACTGAAGGGAGAAAAAAAAATTATTCGGGGAAAAAAAGCACTTTTAAAAAACGCCAGCTGAAAAATGCACATTTAAAAGCTTTTAAAAACGAAATCCCCCCAAAAGCACCTTTAAGTACTTTTTACAAAAGCTACGCACCCTGTTAAACTTTAATGCGTTTTAGAGCTAAACTGTTCGACCTAACAACAGTCAGATTTAATCAAGATGTTCATTTTTTAGTTGTGTAGTACAGTGTGTCAAAAAAAGTGACCATTTTGAAAAACTTTTGGCTTAATGATTGGATCTTCACGTTCTAGGACTAAATTACTAAAATTTAATTCTTAATGGAACGAAGAGGTGACTTCAAATAGTCTAATTAATTACTGCAGACGATATTTTAAGTTATGAAATCAGACACAAAAACGTACTTTCTCTGAATAAACATAAATTTTTTAGACGGATTCGGATTTCTGACATCCAAAATGTAGCAGGTAGCCGCAATCTGGAAAATATGATCCTAATAGTTTGGTCTGGAGAGCGATCCAAAATTTGGACCTCCTTATGTTAATATTACTTTTCGCTTCTTTCGTCATATAAACTTCTCAAGAACTCAAGTACTTTTAAAGAGAATTGGAAAAAATTTTGCACACAATTATAAAAATCGTTTATCCAAAGACATGCAAAAAATAAATTTTAGTAAATATTTATTAATTTTTAGTAATTTATTTAATAATAGTCGAAAATTCGATTCAAACGTTCTCGAGATTTAGCAAAATACGCAGAAAGTAGAATTAATATTAAGTGTTCGAAACTTCGGATCTCTCTCCTGACTCTGTTAGGACCATATTTCAAAGATTTGCGGCTATCCCCTATGTTTTGAGGGTCAGAAATCAAAGTCAGTAAAAAAAGAGGTTTGTTCATTCAGAGAAAATACGTTTTTGTGTCTGATTTTGTAACTTAAAATATCGTCTACACTAATTAATTAGCATATTTGAGGTCACCGTCCCAAGTCATTAAGAATGAGTCCTAGAACGTGAGGATTCGATCATTAAATCTAAATATATTCAGGGTAGTCTGTTTTTTTAGCACATCGTACAATATATCATTCTTGAAAAGTCATAAATGTACGACTTTTTTGATCGATAAATTTTTCTTGAGCGAATCATGGTTTTTAGAATAAAATAATTTTCCTTTTGTTGCGGTACTTTTTGTACTATTTTATTTGAAATTTTTTTCATTCAGAAATTTATTTTTGTCTGCATAAGTTCTCTTCACAATTTCATTATTGCTTTATTTCACAACTAACTTGGTTAAATTTGTTTCTTAGACTCAAATGCATATTATTGGAATGCTATGCATATTATTAGTCATAACTTTTCTCGAGACTAAACTATGCAAAGAATATTAAGAGGATTTTCAGAATAGTATTTTCGCAAGAAATGTCAGACAAAATATTTCATGTCTGATGAAAAAGGATCCAGACATATAAAATCACAAAAGATGAAATACTAAAGCATATAGGATCATAAGCTTAGGCTATGTAATTATGTACCAAATCACGTAAACGTTGCGTGGATATTTCTCATAAATAACAAGAAAACATAACAACAGAAAATGATACCATGTTGCATTCTACAGCAAAATGTTTTATGACTAGATTACGCATACGGTGGAAAACATTGATTAACTTTATGTTAGGCAATCATGAATAAAACACATTAGTAATATGACGATAGGGAAGAGGATTTTGATTTATTGTTAGTTTTAAAACTAGAAAAACTAAATACCTACAGTTAGAAATCCTCTGTAAAAATGGTGAAAAACACTTTATTTGTTATTTTATTACATTCAATCAAAGCACCCAAATAACCATAAAAAACTGTGATATTTGAACTGTGAAAAGTGTGAAAAATCATTCAATGATTATTTTTTTCCTAATGTGGTTAAGCAACCAGAATTCTAATGGCTCCAATTAAGCCCATTTTCTGAAGCCATTTAGTTCCGTGTAAAACATACTATGTCCGAGACGACAAATCCGTCAATCTCGTGTACAACTGAACAGTGGTTTGAATCCCTGCTTTCATACCACAATATTTCGTTCATTCCTTAAAGCGTTCATTCATAAAGCGTTTCCAGCGTCCTACATTTTTCAATGTGATCTTGAACTATTATAATGCGAACCTATCATTCACGCATAAATTTTGCAGCATCACAGAGCTGTAATTTCCGCTTAAATTTCTTTTTTATAGTTTACAAAGTATACTGTTTGAAAATGGCTACGAGAACGTATAGTTTGGAAATAACGGTTTCTCAATCGCGCCAGTTGTAAAACGGTTTCACATGCGTAAGGATAAAGAATTGTTCCTAACCATAAACATTATGAATCGGATGGGCGGACTACTGCCTGTTATTTTACCGTAATTTCAGAATGAAAATTCTAACAGTGTAGAAAGACTTAAGTGCCTAGTGGGGCACTTCTCAAATTGTTTGTGTAAAGATCAATTAGACATCCAAAATCTTAAAATATTATCATAATTAATTAAAAAAAAGCACGTGGACTTGATTGTCAAAATTCTATGATATTTTATTTGATTTGTTTAACCCTTTGTAAAGATGGACACAGATGTTGCTTTTATAGATTTTTTTTCTGGCTCTCTAATTAGAAGTAAAGATATATTTGGTATTTTATAATCATAAAAAACAGTCTAATAGTTATTAAAAAATCTGTTAGACGTTCTGAATTATATTCTTATAAAAATATAAAACCCAAAATAGTAGTTTGAAAGAGAGTTTTTTCATTCATTTTCAAAACTTTATCAATAATTGATTTTGTAAAATAATAAGATTTCAATGATGAATACAATTTTTTTTGGATCTAATTAGCTGCGTATAAGTGCAAATTTTGAAAACTTACAGTTTGGAAGTGAATCTTGTTTGAGAAATTGTACTTTTAACGCAGAAAAATATGCCAGTGTTTCATGCTGCATTGCGCAACTATAAATTATAAGTGCTTAGTATAATATTTTTTCCTTATTTTGATTTAAATTAATACAAATTAATCATAATAGTATAGAAATGTGTTTAATAAAGATTCTGCGTCAAAAGGTTAACGAAAATATTTGATTAGACGGTAAACTGGCTATTCAATAATACGTATAAATTAGTTACTTAGATAATTGAATTTCTTTATATCAGTAAATAAAAATTATTGATAATTTGAAATGCCCTTGTTTGTTTAATGGAAACAGTACCTTATAAATACCAAAAGAAATCTTATACACAATACTACTAAGAGTTAAGGGATACCTATCAAAATATATCCTAAGGGACCACTCTGGCCCCTTATGTATTCTGATGACGGAATATACATACGTTCAATACATACGTTTCAATACATATGTTTCAAAAGACTTGCACAAGAAAGATTAAATAAACACTTAAATTTAATCAAATTATAAAATGTTCGAAATAGTCACCACTTTCAGTAAATTATTTTTCAAATTACTAAGTAACAAAGAGCAAGAGGGGACAAATTGACCCAATCCCTCTTTATGGTGTTGAAGCGAAATTTTAGTAATATGTACGAAAATGTAACTTTGAAATATGTTTTAAAACTTTTTGCCTACATATACCATATCTAAAAATTAAACTTTCTGATGTTTTTTTCTGGAAGAATAATAAATTTAGGTAGTGTTTGATTTTTAGCGTGAAAATGCTTTAATCTATTTTGCCTAGAATTGAATAAATTTTTGATAGTGTTTTTTATAGGTTATGAAATTGAGTATTGCTTTGGTTATTCTGTTAACCTAATTTGATTGATTAATCTGATACCAGGGAATGGATGATGATCCTTATACTTATAGCCAATGGTTTTTCAGTTTATAGTAACTTTTGATTATTTTGGAAAAGAACAATCAATTGGGCTTTGAATAAATGATAATTTTCATTTGTTTCAAATTATTTGTCAGAAATATTTTATAAGAAACTGCTTAAATTTTGACAGCATCTGGCCATTAATAACAGCGTGAAAAGTCACGTCAACTTCCAAGATACTCTATCGTAAAATGATAATTGTAAGATAGTTGCTTCTTTGGAAGAATGTTTTCTTTTTCTTTCCTTTTTTTTCAAAAAATTCACATTATCAATTATTCAAGGTTTTAGCCAAGTTGATGTGATATAAGGAAGTAATATATTTAGAACTCTTGCTAACAAAAGAATAAAAAAAATTAAAACCGTTAGGATTGGCAAATTTATATTTAAGCAAAGACTAAATAGATATGCAAACGAAATCTTTCGTTAACTAGCGAGAAAACTGCAGTGAAAAACATAAAAACTAGCTTGGCTGCTGATTTTGGTGAGTTTGGAAGTGTTTTTAATATTAGCTCATTTACTTTTCTCCATTTCCCTCTGTAATTGAGCCGGTTCCTGCTATACTCTTTCTCTTTATTTTTTTCTCACTTAAGCATTAATTTATTAATTTTAATGTAAGTAATGTATGTAATTTCTCATTTAAACGTTAATTATGATCTTTTAATGTATGTAAATTTATGTAATTCAACAACACTTTTTATAAGAACTCTACAATTTCATATAAAAGGTGGTCTTTATTGAATATCTTTATACCAACCAGCTGTTAAAAAAAGCTCGATCACTTTTTTTAAAATTTGTGACTTAGCTGAGTTGTTCCTGAACTAATTTTTTTCCAAACTTGTTAAAGAATAAATACAGCCCAGCCCGTCTGTAAGGCCATGGTCTCCTTTTGGCCTGCAACTAGTTTGACTTTACGAACGCACTATTTAAGAACTGCTAAGTAGAAATTAGGAGAGCAGTAGTTAAAGGTATTAATCCTTTATACTCGAAAAGTGCGTCTTAGTCAGCACTGCCATCCATAAAGCACCAACCAATCTAAATATAAACATTTTTACATCTTAATGTTCAGTAATTCTTTTATTTAATGGTCAGTTATAATAGGGCTAGTATTTAAACATGCTTTATAAATCAATAGGTATGTACTTTATTTACGTCCCACTTAAGCTGCATATCGGGCGACGATCGGGAAAACATCCCTGAGGATGATCCGAAGACAAAATGATCCAATTTTGATCCACAGCAGAGGAGATGGCCTTAGCCCAACGGCATGCACGAAGTCGAGTTCCTTAAGGTAAAGAAGTTTAGTACAGCGACCCAGGCAAATATGCCCATACGCCAATTAGTTGATGCTCCGTCGTCGACAAGAAATCCAGCTCAGTCCAAGGACCAAGCAATACGCCGACACCGGACAAGGCTCCGAGTCACGCAAGTTCCTTAAGGTAAAATAGTTTAATGAGGATTAATACCGCGAACCCTCGGTCCCTATGCTAATTGATCAAAGTGTATATCCCTTTCCAGCTTGCTGACCGTAGTCAGTAATGCTTGACTTCGGTGTTCTTCTGGGAACCGTGTCTTTATGATCAGTCTAATGAGGGACAAACATACCTAATAAACTTTGAGTGATTATATCCGTTTTATCCATCAACCATTAATCCATTAAACAAATCTCGAGTTAATCTGGCAAGGACTATAAATTCCTCATGTCAATAAATATATAAGCATTTACATAAAATGGAGTAGTTCCTCAATAGTTTAAATAGCTCAAATGGAATGGAATAGTTTAAATGGAATGGTTCCTCATGTGAAGCATTTACATAAAATTTACTCTGAATAAAAACTTTAGTTTAAAAAAAAATAACGAACCAAAGCTGGCAGTTTGGGATCAAACATTCTAGAAGGACATGTCACATGAGAATGTTTAATTCTTTTAATTATCCAACATTCTTATCTTATTTAGCATATGAGATAGATGAAATCAATGAAAAAGTAATATTAAGTTTTAAAAAAAATATTTTTAATCTTCATAATTAACTTTTAAAAAACAGCATACGGTGAATAACGTGTGGGCGCAATCAAAGAAATATTCTCTGCGATAATTTAAGTGTAATAATACTTCAACAACAACCAAAATATGATGAATTAGCTTTGAATTTCATCACTCGGGGGAATCTAATAATGCCTGCTAATTAATAATACTTAATATTAATAAGATGGTATAATTAGCTGGTGAAGCTAATGTTTCATAATTTGCATTGGAATTTCTCCCCGAAATATTATTTTTTTCATGTATTCTTTGATTCTTTTCTTTGAATTTTTAATATCTGATGAATCTGTGCATTTTATGCATTTTAAATTTTTGAATGTGTTTGTGTTAAAAAAGAATAGTAATCAATACAATACTCTGCAATTCTTTCTTGTTTGTGTAAGCGTTAAACGGAAATCGATCTGTGTTGTCAAAGATTAACAAAGTCTCTCCCAATAGAGAATCAGAATGTAGGATAAATTCAAATGTGATCCTTAAAGTTGAAGTTACTTTCTATGCGTACCACACATAAAAAGAAAGTTGTCTCCATACTTTTGAAACTGTTTTTAATGCCTTAACTTAACAAGTTACAAATTGTATTTCTGGAGATATAAAATTCAGTAATTAAATAAAATGTTTTAACCCAGTTTTTCAAAATACGAGTACACGTTTTTAAAAACTTCAGATTTGAGTTAGACTTATTAAATACATACCAAATTTAAATAAAAAGTAGGTATTTATAAACATTTTGTTAAAAAAATTGATGGTTTATCTTATTTTTAAAATATTGTGTTTTGTTACGAGATTCTAATCTTGTCATACATTTAATATTTGAGATTATTTTTTTCTTTAATTTTTTATTTTGTAATCGAAATATTCGTGATCTTAAGTACAAATTTATGTTAGCGGAATTTTGAAGCCATACTGTAAAATACAGTAGGAGTTTCTTTTGAGATTCTGATTAAGGTTGATGTAACGTTAAATTGCTTTGGTTTAACAACAAATTTTTTCGGAACCTATTCCATTTCTATTCAAACTACAATATTGATCGTATTTCTGTAGAAAATTTATTTAATGCATTGATTTATAACCACTATACTTGAAAACGAAAAAGGAATTGTAAGCATTTTGAATTTATGTCATTTGATTGCAACTAGACGCCTTTGGTGAAAAATTGGTTCGTCTTTGAAATTGAGTTATAAATAATAGATTCCTAAATTTCTATAGTAAAATTCTGTTATGCATCTGCGATTTTTTTAATTACAATATTTTAAGCCGTGGTGGCTTAAGAGATAGATCATTCGCCTCCCAATCAGATGATTCCGGTTCGAATCCCAGCGCTGGTTGGTTGATACAAATTCCACACCTGGCTCGCACAGACAAAATTGCTGATGTAAAATATCCTCAGTAGTATTCGGATCATGGGTTAGAGTCCCCTTGCCACCAGGCCAAGCATGGGAGGTTTTCGTAGTTTTCCTCTCCATGTTTACTCAAATGCGGGTTAGTTACATGGAAAAATCTTCCACAATGGCAAATTTCTCAAGATACTTGAATCAGGATTTCCCTTGTTTCATGGATTGCGTTCAAACTTACGAGCTACGGAGTTGAACATCGGTAGTTGTAAACTCAAAATTGGGTCGGCTGTTCAACGACGATGATAAAATGAAGTAAAATTCATAATATTTTATAATGTTTGACTGGTTCCATTATTAGACTTGAATACCGTCTTTCTCAAAACAATTATATTTTTTTAAAACTATAGAAATAACATTTTTTGGAACAGTTTAACTGAGTTATTTTAGCTTTTAGCTTTCTCGCAACAGATATTTCATTCTTCAGAAAATGTTCATAAATAAGGTAGAATTATAAATAACTTATATAGGAAACTACAGCGAAGACACTGGAGAACAAATTCTTTCTGTTTTCTGCTGAATGAGATCTTTTAACATATCATATATATTTTCGCATCACTGATTTTAAATCTGCAATCGGTTCTCTCCAAACTACGGGTTTTTTTCAATGCTACTCTTAATATATCTTTTGTCGTATTGTACAAGTTTAAAAGCGTTATATATTACAGGGCATTGCATTAATATTGCAAGAATCTTCTAGGGGGATAGAGTAATTCGTCAGGATTAAAATTGCATTCAGACCAATGTTCAGAAACTTCATCATACGCCGATAGGGGTTCTTCCCTATTATGAACTGTTTTTTCGTGCGCTTCTAAAAAGATCATTAAAATGAAAGCACCCATAGCCATGTACAACATTTTCTGACGTAGGTTCCTATGCAATTTTACTTCTGATGAGGTCCCCTAACTTCCCTAGAAGTTTGTCGTAATATTGTCGCAATCCTCTGTTATACATAACGCTTTTATACTAGTACTTTACAAAAAATACAAAAAACAGACTAAAAATGTCATTGTAAAAAATATCTGTAGCTTTATGAACAAAACTAATTTCGAATTAGAAATCCTCGCATCCGAATTAGGCAAGTATTTTGCATAAATGAGAAAAAAATTTGTTCCCCGGTGCTTAAAACTTAATTAGATGAAGTTGTTGGAGTAGAGATATGTTTTTTTAAATTTTTTTTAAAAAAATGTATTTGTTTTTAACGATTTTTTAGTGACAGATGTTACTTTAATGGCTCATTACTCTAAATAAAGGCAAATTTTTAATATTTCTTTTATTTTAGTAGTTTTGATTTCCTTTCCTTCTCATTCCATGTCTGAAATTTTAAATGACTTTAATCTTATACTAGTATTTTAATCCTCTGTTAAAGCTGTCTTAATAGAAAAACCTTTATACTATCTCAAAAATTCTTTTACTATGTTTAAGATATAACGTATAAAGGCATTCATTTATTTCAAAATGGATACAGCTCCCTTTTGTTTGGACAGGATACGGAGCCACCAACTGCGAGTAAAATATTTAGAACTGTGGAACAGTTGGCATTTCAAACACACGCTGAACTGAACATCCATCATCGCCAAGCTTTTCTTCTTTTTTTACATCCTGCTCCCGCCACTCTGTTTTACCCTCATTTCGGTAGAACTGCATCATGAGAAATACAATAAAAGAAAGTTCTTTTCTACCCCCTTAGAGTTTCTCACCCTGTGAGATTATCGATTTAATATCTTTTATTTTTTTCAGACAGATTTGTGACGTCATCCTTGTTCTTAATACTAGCACGCTCTCCTTTCTTTCACTAGGGTAAGAAAAGTAAGTTAAGTGCTGTTTTACTGTTCCATTTTCGAGCAAACAGAAGAATATGAGTGCAACTTTTGAAGCTGCGGTTGCTTTGCGTGCTCACAATCGATAAAAATTGGGATATATGTAGTAAATCATCCCCTCCATTTGAAATACTACGTTAGGTTATTCATCTAATGAGAGTGCTGAATTACACGCTGTATATTTACTTAACGTTTTTGTAACTTTCACTTTTATATGACACTATAAAATATGTATAAAAATTTCTTCTTCTTTTAAAATTAAAATGCTCTACATTTGGTTTTTTTATGATATTTATGTGAACAGGTTTCACGTTTAAACCTTAATTAATGTAAATGGAAAAACAAATGATATTTTTCTTTCAAAATATATTTTATGTATTGATTTGAGATAAAGCTGAAGCTAGATCAAGGGTTTTCAACTTATATGAGGGCAGGGGGCCACAATAAAAAACACAAGTCAAGTGGCGGGCTGCAATGTCAAAATTTTATACAGGAATCTTTTATGTTTGAATGAACATTAAATATTACTTCCAGATTTTTATCAAATTACTCAAAACATAGTATTGAATTACAAATAATAATATATGTTCTCTTGAATAGATATTTTCTTGGATGCCAAACCTGAAAAATAAATTTTTTGCACTGTTGGTATGTTCAATTTCACAAAAACGAAGAAATTAGTTTTTTTTAAACGAAAGAAAATTATTTTAAACCCATATAGATTCTTTACGAAAATTGTCAGCAAAAAAATAAAAACTAATATACTTCAGTTCGCGGGCCACAAAAAAAAGGCTTCGCGGACCGCCAGTTGGTAACCACTGAGATCATAGGCTCACCCTTCACTCGGCCAGCAATCTAGAGTCTATAATTAATTTAAGGATGATTAGTGTTACTTATTATAAATCTGCTAATACATGCTTGACACCCTGACCCTGGTCACTACAGACTTAAACATTAATCCTCCCTGAGTCGATAAAAAAATAATGTGGGTTGGTAATGGCTAGCATAATTTGTTATGTATCTGCCGATTCAAGTTTGATTTTTGATTCCTGATCACTGTCCCAGTGATTCCCGATCAGTGTCACTCTTCTTGATCACTGGATGAATTTCTTCTTCCTTCCAATGTTGAAAAACAATCAGAGGATCCATTTTTGCGTAACTTGTTATGAATCTGCTGATCCGTGCCTGACTTTCAGCCCCTGGATAATGGTCAATCAACCACCAATCTATAAAAAATGTGGAGATGTAATGATATGTGTAGCTTACTACGCATCTGTCAATCCGTATCTGACTTTCGATTCCTGTTTCTAAGTCATTTATCCTTTCAGTGTTAATAAATAATGTGAGGATTTATTTTTAGTGTTACTTGTTATTAATCTGCTGATCCTTGCTTAACTTTCAGACCCAAGTCAGAGTCCGCACAGCAAATTATCGATAAAAAATGCGCAGATGTAATGATTAAAGTAGCTTGCTATGCATCTGTCAATCCATATCTGACATTCGAATTCCGATCATCGTATTTAAGTTACCAGTCAGTTTTAGTCAAATTTCAGTGCATGGATAATAGTAAGTATTAATGAATATAATGACTAGTATTGCCTGTTTCAAATATGATAAAACATGCTCGTCTCCTAGTCCCTGATAACCATTCACTCAACTATCAATCCGTCCGCTATCGATAAAATATATGAGGATGTAATGATTAGCATGACTTGCTACGCATCTGTTGATCTATATTTCACTTTAGATTTCTGATCACCTCACTAAAGACATTCATCCATCCAATGTGAATAAATAATGTGGGAAGAACCGCGATGGCTCAGGGGACAGAGCATTCGCCTCCAATGAGGCGAACCGGGTTCGAATCCCAGTTGACGAATTCAGCATCCAGCTTGTACCAACCACAATGTTGACTTGAAATATCCTCAGTAGGAGGCAGATCATGGGATCCCCTTGCCGTCAGGCTAACATGGGAGGTTCTCATGGTCTTCCTCTCCATGTAACGTAAATTAGGGTTAGCTCCATCAAAAAAGTCCTCCACGAAGGCAAATTTCTCCCGATACTCGATCCAGGAGTTCTCCTGTCTTCCGGATTGGGCTCAAAATTGCAAGGCTACGGAGTTGAAAATTCGTAGTCGTAAACCAATGAAATTGGTTCGGCAGTTCAACGACTGTTATAAAATAAAATAAAATAATGTGGGAATCTATTGGTTCATGTTACCTGTTACCAATCATCTGACACATGTTAAATTTCCAGTCCCTTTTTGTCACCCAATCAGCTATTCATCCCTATCAATATGTCCTAACAACCAGAATTTCAATCTTGACCCAGTTTCTTAACCCTAGCTAGACACTTGATGACAAACGAACTGACTCTAATGCCAGTAAAATCACCTTTGATTGTATTTATCTTTTAAATTTATTAAGAGAAGTAAAAAGTACAAAAAAATGTTGTTCTGTTTGATGGAAGCTAAATTTTCTATTTGACAACAAAGTTTTCTCCCGATGACATTCACACCAAGATTGTTTGAATCAGCCTCTTTACTTTCAAAACATGCTGTATTTCTGTGCATCTAAAGTAAACATATCTAATATGTTGATGGAATTAAAATAGTTTATACAATAATGGTAGTTGCGATGGCAAAATGGATAATGCATTGAACTGAAGGACTGGGATATTATCTTAGTGGTCGCTTGGAACACACCTAGTTTCAGACCAATTGTGTAAAACTCTGTTTGGAAAAATAGAGGTAGCCGGGGACCAGAACTTACTATATTTCCCCCAACATGACATGAGTCTCAAGAAGGAGGAACCTTAACCATCACGACTCCCCTGGTTTAAATATTTTCTGCTGCACGATTATTTTACTGTCATACAAGAATGCAATTTCAGATACAATAATTATCATTGAATTACTTAATACTTACTGAATTACTTAATATTTTGCTCGTAAATAAAATTTTTAATACATAAATTCATGCATCTCTTAATAAAATTTATTTCTTGTTAAACACATGATACTTGAAATTTACTCTGAAATTAAGTTATCTATCAATATGAATATTTATATTAACAATCAGAATATATTTAAACGAATTACCCAAAAAGTAATCTACTTGCTCTGTGTTATTTAAATGATTAGAGAATATAATTATTCATATTATGATATACACCAGTTTATAATGGATTTTATGACTTTAAATAATTTAAATATATCCTTTAATATAAATCATGAATATGTCACATCAATATCATGAATATATCATTTTAACGAATTTGCAAATGCAACTGAATATTAATTTCTTTAATAAACAGCTCTAATACTATTTGCATTTATAATATATTAATTAAATGCAACCCAATACCGTCTAGTCACCTTTTACAATCCGGTATACATTTCTATTGCAATTTTATTACCCATAAAGCGTCGGATTGCTAAAATATCTGTCGGAAATATTCGGCAATCATTGCTTATGTCTTTCTTCCTACTAGTATGTATAATCCCAAATGCGAAGTCTCTATAAGACCTAAACCTATATGAGTTAATTTCAAAATCATATTAGTAATACTAAAGTAATATAATATTTCAAATGTGTCAAATACATTGAATGAAGCCAGCGGAACTTTTCCTTTCTTCTATAACTCCAATTAATCAAGTCACTCTAGCATTTAATTAATTACAGGTATGAGTAGTCTTTTAGCCATGAATAATACATGTGTCAAAAATAAAAGGATATGAATAATTTAGTGGAATTCGATATAACATCAAATTTGGGATAAAGTTTGTTATACTGAAGCCGTTTATGACTTTTAAGCTTTACTGACAAAGTATTCGGCTGCAAATAAATAGCTAAACAATACATTGTTGTAATGGCAACGAACCGAACTAATTCAATTAAGTTTTCTTTTGAATGTATAAAAATTTAATTAATATTAACTTTATGAAGTTATAAGATTAACATTTATTCACTGTTAAATATTTAAAGAGTAATATCTTTCAAATTTGCTGCAAAGTTTATATGTTGTTAAGGCGCATCGCGTTACCGTACTTCTGCCTGATTACATAATGATAAGGTTAAAAGTACCAGTATTATGGTCCCATGTTGAATGATATCATAATCCAACTTGATTAAACGATATTGTGGTTATAAGTTAAGTCATTATCTGACTTCAGCCTGATTACACGATCTTATGGCAGAACGTCTAACCGAGTTTTCAGAGACTGAATAAAAAATGTGAATTATAATGAAATATGTTTTTCTTTACATGGAATAATGCAGTGTTCCTGCATTAAACAATTGGTGCCTCTGGAGTATTAGAATGCGAAACTCTCATTCATGCATTGTTGTCAGCATCACGAAAAAGTCTAGTTTTTCCCATCTCTCGTGATGCCATCTAAACTAATTAAATCACAATCTACGGATCATTTTGCAAAACGCGACAAACAATCGAAATCCAATGTCCATTACCTAACGAAAAGTCAAGCATATCTTATCTACTAAGTCAAGTTTAAATTTATTTTTTACGATTTTGAAACTTTGCTAATTGGAAAATGGTTGCAAAACCTTATAGTTTTGGATTTATGGTTTTTCAATCATACGTGGCGTAACTACCACTACATATATAAATTACCAAATCACTAGTATATAAGACATGTTAACTTGATTCTATCTTGAGATACCTTTTGGTAGATGAAGGTTGACATAGTCGATTTATAATACCCCTCATTAACTACCACTATAAATATTAAATACCAAATGACTAGTATATAAGACTTGTTACTTTGATTTTATCTTGAGGTACCTTTTGGCAGATGAAGCTTGACATAGTCGATTTATAATACCCCTCATTTACTACCACTATAAATATTAATTACCAAATCACTAGTATATAAGACTTGCTACTTTGATTTTATCTTAAGGTACCTTTTGGCAGATGAAGGTTGACATAGTCGATTTATAATACCCCTCATTAACTACCACTATAAATATTAAATACCAAATCACTAGTATATAAG
>NC_092208.1:40575121-40583355 GCF_043381705.1 Parasteatoda tepidariorum
TATATATATATATATATATATATATATATATATATATATTGTATGCAACTATAATAACATTGAAGAATAAATTGGCAAGAATCTCCGTCTTTGTTAGAAGTAAGAATGTTAATATAAGTTAGGTGTGCAATATATAATCTGATATTCCTTCATGTATATTCATAAGGCTCACTATTTTGTAGAAATAAAAGTGATTTAACATTATGGAGTGTGTGGCAAAAGACTGTTAGTCACCAATAAAATTTGTTACTTTAATGTGGAAAAACTACCATCATAAAGTCTATAGTCTTAAGTTAACTATAAAAGTCATCATTTAATGCAACAGAATGTATATTTTTTTTATTTCTCCAATTAAATTTATTTATTTTCTAAAATTCCAAGAAAAAGTCAGAAATTTTTTTCTGTGATCAGTATTTAAGTACTCATGGAAATTTATGAGCATCAATAAAGCATTTATTATAACTTATTTAAAACCACTGGTATTTAGTTCAAATTTTTTTAAATTAATGTATCTTACAAATTATATACAAAAAATGGCCACAAATCTTTTAGTGTGACTTTTTTATTGAAATTTAAAGACTCAAAAAATGATGTTTTTAATTGTTTATGAAATTTAAAATAATAAACTTCAAGAATTAAATATTTTGGTTTATATTAAATATAAAAATGTCGATACTGTTTATCGTCAAACTATAAATTGTTCAAACTATAAATTATATTTACTTTTTTGAGTCGAAGAAAGTAGGCTAAAACATTGTTTACAATGATTTAAAATAGATTTATGTAGTTGGGACTATATTGAGTTTGAGATGAGTTTTTCATCGAATGTTAAATGTATTGGTATTTTTATCCAGGAATCATAACTTTTTTAATAATTTATTGTAGAAAAAACATAGTTTTTTTATTTAGTAAGTATTTTAATGAGTTATTTTATATATTTTTTGTACTTAATTTCTTTATTACTTTAATTCTATTAGCCAGTGACTTTTCTGAATCCCGATACACTTTATATAATACTATTTTTTGATAAAATGTTTCTCAAAAAATTAAATTATATTTTGGGGGTCGAATCCATTAAGTGTTGTTCTGTAAATTTTAGTTACAGAACAAGACTTAATGGATTTGATTTAAATCAAAAGAAGACAGTTTACTATTTGGGAGTCAGCCAAATGTTACTTTTTGTATTTATTTTAGTTTTGGCGCATTTTAAATGCCACAAAAGTCTTGAATATAAATGACATTTCCCTGATTTTATTTCAAAGTATTCAATAAAATTATACAGTATTATCATTACTAAGCCATGCATAAATTACGTTTATCTTTTTTGAACATTATTTGAGATTGAAACTCTTTAAAGGTCTATAAATATCTATTTATATCAAAATTTAAAACTTAAAATAATACATTTAAATTTAATATTTTCTTAGAAATGAAAACATTTATGTGTTTTGAACAAATAAGTTATAAAATAACTGAGTCACTAATGGAAAATCTAACAATAATTTTAAAAATTCTATGCACATACCTATTTTTATAGTGTACGAAACGCAATAAATTGAAAGCTAATATAAAATATATTGATTTAGTTTGAATTTTTTGTAAATACTTTGATAGTTTATAGAATTCTTTTGCTAAAATTTGAGTCGCGACCCACTGGTCCACGGTCTTTGATATAAATTATGTCATTAAATGGAAAAATTCAAAGTATATTATGAAATTAAACATATTCAATTTTTTTGATAAATTTCAAAATTTGACACATGACAAGATGACAAATCCTAAGATTTGTAATAACTTCTAACCATACATGCTACAAAACATAAGGTAATGTATTAAAAAATGAAACTTTTTAAATTTAAAGTAAAATAAAACAATTTGAAGAAATTATAATTTTAAATAGGAAGTTGGAGAATTTGAGTGTATTGCCTATATGTCAAGCCATATGTTGTATAAAACAACTTCATAATTCGTCCTCACATTAGGAATGTACATCAACTGTCAGTTCCACAGCCTTTGATATAAACTATGACTTTCATCATTTAAATAATACTTTTGAACATAATAAAAAATTAAATACTTTCAGCTTTTTTATATAATGATAAATCTTAAGAATGGTATCTACTTATCCATATCACTAACCCTTTCAGGAAAATATATTTCAATTAAAAAATAGAACAACTTGAAACTAAATTCATTGACTAAGAACTGGAACTCTAGCTTATTGTTAAGAGCTCACCAACTGTCGTAAACAACTTCACAATTCGTCTTTATATTAGGAATATAAATTTACTGTCTGCTAAATTTATGTGTTCATATTTATTTCATACATGTATTAGGAAAGCCTAAACCGCAAATGTCACTGCCAGATGTGTTTTAGATATTATTAATCAGATGAACTATGGCAAGTTCCGTGCAATTAGTTGATGAAATGACGACAAAATTCAATTAAACCTAGGCGTAGATGACGGATGCTGGAGCTTGCTACCGTAAAATGTTTGCGCTTTGCAATTACTTATAGGTGCGTGTTACTGCTCATACAGACTGAGGTGCTGTAGATAAATATTATGATTGGATAATGAATGTAATATACCATGATTGGTGGCATGGTGAAGCTTATTCATAGCAACTATTAATGGCAATTTAGGGAACTGTTTGTATGTAAATTAGAAAAATACTACAATTTCCTTACTTGTCAAAGTACATTTTTAATAAATTTTAAATATTTATAAAATCTTCCTATTTGCTTATAATTTTTATTTTGAAATTTGTGATAACTGTTAGCTTTTTTTGAGCAGTACTTATACGAATTTCTTAATACGAAAGGTATTGTTAATACATATTTCATGACTAGGTTACACATGTGGATATCTTATTTAAATTGTGATACAACTTCTTCTTTGTTTCAGAACCTTAATGTCTCTTACATTGGCATTCCTATGTTAACTAATTTGTGGTTCTCACCGCATTTTGAAAAATTTCTGTAAATTTGGAGAATTTTCACCCTTAATTTATACAGTGCTCTCTTTTTTTCTCCAGAAAAAAATTCCATTATCCGTAATTGTAACGAACTTTAACCAAACCAGTAGGTTTCATCATAAATGTGTGCAACCAGCTCTTTTTAAGGAAAAGGCACAGTGTTTGTAAAAGTACGAGCTTTAGAAAGAATAGCATAATAAGCCATTGATTTATATGCTTGATATATTAAGCTTCCTAACTCAATTCCGTGATGTACACCCTTCTCCCCAGTGGTAACATCACCAGGCTATGGACGCTAAGGTCTCAGACCTAAAAATTTCTTTTTTGCACTTTCCTGACATTAGTGACCACAAGCAACAAAATACACATCTCTCAATCTCCGACAGATGGCGGCACTACACTATTTCATTATGTTTCATGGTTCGCTTTGATTCGACAAAGAAATCATATCGGTATACTAACAACATACAGGTTTGAACGAAAGCTAACTTTAATGAACCTAACGTTTAATTACTCTTAGATGATAAAAAATTTACGCACAGATCTGCTTTTTTGTGGTCATCTTAGACTTACATACCATAGCCATGTTAATATTTTGACAAGAAAATAGCGGGAAATTTTTTAGAGTGTGTTTGGAAGCCGAAATAGGCGGAAAGTTAATTTTCTAGTTTTAAAATAAGAGAGAAAAGGCTTGTAGGAATATAGAAGTGAAGTAAACTGAATTTTTTTTAGTATATAATGCAGGACCACTATTCCCATGAAGGCAACGTGAGTTATATGAGAAATATTAAACTCATTAATTACCTTACATTATGTGTAAGACGTGACAATGACATATTACAATAGATAATTTAACCACTCAGCGGTTCGAACATACAAGCATAAATTACAACAAAATTAATAATATAGTTAGGAAATTATTTAGTATGATTAATTCAATGTATAATAAAATATTTGAATTAATAATACTTCATTACACAATATTAGGGGTAAAGCAAATGTTTTTGATTGATCTCATTAAAATTACAATGGCAGCTGATTTAGTTTTCATGATAAAGTGGGGGCTCTTGTTAAGCAATCTTCTAGTGGACATCATTATAATAATCTGAAAATTAGTGTTAAGTACTAAATGTGTCAAACTGTAACTAATAATTTATCATAATAAATTGGAGGCACGTTTATTGTAAGTTTTGAGTTAGTAGATCAAGGACTGCTGAATAAGGACAAACTTTAAAAATAAAGGACATTTAAACTTCATTTTTCAAATGGAATGAGTTATTGCATAAACTTTAAAAATTTATAAACCTGCAAAAAAGCTTAAAAAAAAAAGTTTTTTTTAAAGTTATTTCCAAGATTTTCAAGAATAATTTATGTTCGCACATCAATCTAAAATGATGCAATTTAGCAGAATCTTTCCTTGTCAGTGACTAATAAATTTACTGAAATTTAATTTTCGTGTTTTATTTTTCTTTTCTTTTCTGTATCACTGACGATGTGTTTAAACGACTAAGCTTTTAAAAGAAAATATCCAACTAGAATTTAAAATTTTTTTCCCTGTTTTTCATGTCAAATCGTTACATTTCTTATCTTTTCCTTCTGAGATCTAAGAAATGCTCCTAAATTTGCAAATCATCATTAAGTATGTAACTTGCTTACATCACATATTCACTGAGAAAAAGAGTATTGTTAAGACTAACAGAATTTTGTAATATTTACTGAGTTTCTGGTTATGGGAACACCAAAAAGCTCGACAATATTTTCCGAAGAGCTTTAATAATGATTTTGGCAAAATTATCAATAAAATGTGATTTTCTAATCTAATCTGCTATAAAATTTGGTAAATGTAACAAAATTTGGTAATGTTTTCGTGATACCTAAGGCATAAAAAACCACTTATTCTGTTAAGTTTGCTTTTCCCTTTTGTATTTGTGTAGTTATAAAATCTATAATCTTGAAAACTAGAATTTCCAGTAAATTGTCACCATAAAAATTTTTCGTTTTATATTCCGAAACTATATTATTTTATTTTATTTTTTATTTATTTATTTTACCCAGAAATGTCATTAAAATATCGTGCGGTAATTTGACCAGATTTTTTTTTCACCGAGTTTTTCAAAGAATTTTGTGCAGCTTCAAATGTAAATTTTATTTCCTATTTTTTCTAATGACCAAAGTATCTTTCTTGGTTTGGTTGCCAATTTACTACAATATGAGCGTTTTTTGAAGACATATTAATTCTTGTATAAAATTTGCCTTCAATTTCTATCCTACAGAAGATCAAATTAGAAAACGTTCGCTAAGTAATTTAAAAATCTTTTAAGTTTAGCTTACATTTCGATATTTTGGCAATTTTTTCACTATCCCAGATTAGCAAAGACGATCTGAAATTTAAATTTAGTAAATACGAATAAGCACAACTTCCTATGTTTAGGACTCATTAGACTCTAACTTTCCTTAAAATCCACTAATTCCTGCAAAAAAAAATGTATCAGTAAAGCATGCATTTAAATTAAAACCCCATTAAATTTATAGAAAGTCGTTAACTTGTTAATAATTACATCTATCATTTATATATTTATATACACTTAGAAAAAACTTTCACTTTTGACGATTCAGCAATCCTTGAGCTGCGTTTCGTTAATGTTGAGAATCATTCCGTCATGAAATAAAGTTATTTGTGACTAAACGCGAACTCTCAAATATATGACGAAAATGTTACCTCCACTCGAAACCTCATCGCAGTAAATTGTGGGAGATTGTTAACGAGAATGACGAAACTAGAATGGAGATTAGACAATCAAAAATAAAGTATCGATATAAGCCGACCTGCTGTATGGTGGTCAAGAAGAAGGTCCGCGTTCCAGGAAGATCTCGGGGTCGAATCCCTCTTTGGACGTGTGTGTAATGTTCTATCTCTGTTCTATCTGTCCTTGTGTTATATGGACGACATTGATCCTCCTGCATGATGACCACAGTAAGGAAATTAGTAGATAAGTTAGATGCATTAGGTTTTGCTAGTTTTCTTTTTCTTTTTGGAAAGAATTGCAGGACGAAATATTTCTTTAATTTTAACGCAAATCGTTTCCCCAAAGAAGTTATGATAGTTATTTCATCAATTTGACAAAATATTTGCTAAAAACACATACAATGTAACAGCGTTTTTAACCATCAATTTTTTACAGTGTACCTTTATTCCATATTATTTTTATTAGTAAAACTTGAATTTCTCTCTACTAAAATAAACAGTAGTTAGTTATAAAAGAATTTTGAACAAAATGAAAAAATAATTTAAAAAGAACAAAATGGATCACATCTCGAAAAGTATATCATACATTTACTACTTCTAATTCTTTCTACTTTAGATATCTCTAGAATTATTATACCAATAACCAGCTTCGCATCCTAATTTCAAAAAATATGATGATTGATATTTTTTTTTATATAAATATTCATAAAAATTCCATGAAGTACATCATTTTGTTAAATTTCTAATTATACTCATTTCAGTGCATTTATTATTTGTACCAATTTGTTAAAAATATGCTTCTTTCAAAAGCCTCTAGAAATGAACATTTTCCCAAATGTTATTTTAATAAGTTTGTTTTAAAACCGAAAACAATTCGAGAATTTGTATTTTTTTTGTTTTGTTACAAAAGAGATAAAAATGTTTTAAAAGTGGCTTATGCAAATTTAATTAAATGTAATTTAGTTTATTATCCGAGGACGGAATTTAGAGTTCATCTCATTTGATTTTGTTTATTCCATAAACATGATAAAAAAAAGATACTTCATCATTAAAATACTTAAATAAATAAAAAAAATATTTAGATAACGTTAAAATAATGCTCATGTAAATCTTATTTACTAATTTAAAAATAAGAGTTTAAGTCTGTTGAAATACAAATGAAGATAGAAAGTATCTAAAATAAGAAAGTTTTATTTCTGTAATGCTAAATGTTATGTTAAGAGTAAATTCTTATTCTAAAGACTTTTACATGACAAACAGAAAAAAAAGCTATTTAAAATGCAAATATGTCATTGTGCATTTTAAGTATGATATATTATTCATTCGCTTTAGCTTTTCTTGAATAAAAGAAATACCATATTATTTGCATTTCTTAAATTTCTCTTTTATGTATAATTTCTTGTTTCAGATAGAAATAAGTGTCTCTGTTTATTTGAACCTAACATTGAGAAATTCAATAAGTGGTTACATTGACAAAATCATATTTGATTGGGAAGGAAATATTTTCTTCAACTTAATCTTTTTCAACTTTTTCTTCAAATTTTTTACTTTATCTGGTATGAATATATGGACAATTGAAAATTTGTTTTTTCTTATAATTCGTTAGGATAATTTTAATGCCGATAAGAATTGCGTTAAAGAAAAGTAATTAACTGTTTTCTTAAAGATTTATTAAAGAAAATTTGTACTTGATTAATAATTTATCCCCATAAACTCAGTTCTCAATAACTGAAATCTATGCGTTAAATGTCCCGCAGTGGACTGATCGTTAAGACACGGTTCCCAGCAGATCACCGAAGTCAAGCATCACTGGCAGCGGTCAGTGTGCGGGTGGGTGACCACTTGGATCAGTCTGCGTAGGGACCGAGGGTGTGCGGTTTTGGTCCTCGTTAAACTGTGTTACCGTAAAGTGCTCGACTTCGCGTGCAGATCATCGGGCAACCGAAGCGGGTGTGCCATCCCCTCCGCAGAAGATCAAAACTGTGATGGCATGTCTTCGGATTATCCTCCGGGATGTTTCCCAGACAGTCGCCAATAGCCCATTACGCAGCTCAAGTGCGACGTAAATGAACAACAACAACAACTATGCGTTAAATGCTCAAAAATTAGAAATGTTAAATTACGTAATTCATGAATCACTATTAATTTATGATCTTATGTTCTTATGGTTGCGTGTATAAAAATCTTTTAGAAATTAGAGTTATTTATAAGAAAAAACAAATTCTGTAAAAACAGCGTGTTGAGCATGAATAAAAATAGTCGACATGCAGATTCGCTATAGTAAATGAGTATAGAAGTAATAAGAATTATCGAAAATAGTTTTTAATTATAAAAGTGTGGTAAGCTGATCAAGCCAAAAGGGGGACACCGTAAGAGGGGGACAGAGTAAAACAAGAAATGAAACTGCAATATACTGGGAATGAGTAAGGGATAAACTAAAAATTCTATAAAGCTAACACTTAAATCTCTTATTTTAATTGATTTGTATTTTTAAACTATATATATATATATA
>NC_092208.1:40583385-40604337 GCF_043381705.1 Parasteatoda tepidariorum
TCAAGCATCATTGGATATCTTCCGATTGGAGGTGTTCGTTCACCAACTGAGCCATATGTGGATGGGTATAATGGTCCATAAAGATGAAGTATGGTTCATACTCAGCGGAAAAGTCTCACATAAGGTTCAAAGATCTCGTCCCTGTACTGCTGACCTGATAGAATACCTCTATCCTTCACATGAAGGTTTATCATGATTTTTGCCCAGACCATCAGACCACTTGGACCATAGTGGTCCTTATGACAGTGTTAGAGGGTCGATATCAACACCTGTATCCTCTCCACAAGAGAACATGTCTCAAGTAGCAGTCCAGACTGAATCGCAATTCATCACTCAAAAGAACCCACCCCCAATCGTCTTGTCCAAGACAGGTGTTCATGGAACCATGCTAGACGATTCTTTTGTGGTTAACAGCCAAAGAGATTTAAACTACATAGTGCCTGACATTCAGGCCACTTGCATTAAGTCTCTCAGCCACTGTAATCTGTTAAATGGATGCAAAGGTTATCGCTGTCAAGTACTTATTCTCTTTGGCTTGAAGTCTAAAATAACAATCTGGAAGTGTGTTATTGCCTTTTTGAGACCTTGTCCAGATGCGAAGACAAGTGCTACTGTCTATGTGAACTATTTCTACAGAGTGATACCACATTTCTCGAAACCTTGTGGTCCCTACAACAGGTAGCCTGAATGATCAGTCTCGAGTCGTCCAACTGTCCGTCATCCTCTGGCATTATCTATTTATTCAAAGACGACCGACTATACTAACGATGGGAAAACAAAAAGATTCCAAAGACAAGGATAGGGCTAAGTTCAGATGTTTCAAATTGTCCTTTTACTGCGAAGCAAATGAAGTACCTCTGCACAAACACGAGTTCACGCCGCAAACTTTCTTATGACGTCACATACTGTATTGCTGATTGGTCATCGGAGTTTAGCTATAATCTGATACCTTATTCGCGTATAGAGTAACTTTTTTTCAAAAATTGTTCTTTTATCATTGAAATAAATATGATGCAGAGGATTTTTCTTTCTTTCTCGCTTTTTGCTTGAAACAAAGCATGAAGTTCATTTTTCTCTGCAAATCATAAATGAAAACAAAACAGAAAATATCATATTTTTCATAATACTTACTATTTTTTTGTTCATTTAATTCAATAATTGTTCAAACATTTTTGTAACGATATAATTTTAATAAAAAAATACTAAGTTCGAGCGAAATTGGAGAGATATTTTCTGAGTGATAAAAATTTCGAAATAATTTTTGTAATATTAATTTTTTCTTTTTGCATGATCAATTTGACCAATTATATGCGAAATTTGAATATCTTCATTAAAAATTATGTCTTTAAAATTTTGATATTGCATTTTCATGCATGAAAATTCGATCATTGTATAAAATATTTTTGAATTTCTCGTTTTATTTTGCACTGTGAACAGTTAATACTTAATAACATTGTGTGTTATATATTTATTCAAAATTGATTTATATTTAGTGAAATATGTCAAATAAAAGTTCATAAATCTGATTTAAATAACCAAATCAAAACAGGTTTACAAATTTAATTACAGAATATAATATGCAAACTAATATCAGCATAGTTTCTGCTTCAAATGTTAATATCATCTGCCTATATTCGAGCAATTCGCATCCAGAGCTTACAAAAGCTAGTTTTATCATATCACATTACACAGAGTAGTTCATTATCAATATAAAACACGTATTTCCCGTCCTGTGGCATCGGATATTAATACGAATTCCATTAAGAGAAATTACAATCTCGATCAGCGCTGAACCTGCTTTAGATATACTTCAATATCCAATATTCTAGGCACCGAATTGAATTGTGTAATCGTGAGAACTTTCTGCCATCGCAGTGGAGAATTTCAAGACATCCGAGCTAAGATGGGATATTCGGTAATGATGACTATTGTCACATTATGTCAGGTTGGAATTTGGTCACTATTATTGATTAGAGAGGGAAAGGGTCAAAATTGAGTGAAAATTGGCTTTCTTGAACATAAGGCTGGAAAAACACTGCACTTAATCTTTACGTACAGCGTACACTTTGCATTGTCTCAACAGAAGGACAGATTATAGTAAATAAATATTGGAATCAGATACTAATTTTCAATATTTATTAATGTTCTTTATTTAATTTAATTCAATATTATTTATATTTTGTGCGAGTTTCATTTTTTAAGAGGACCCGCAGTGGATTGTAAGTGTACGTTTCCCAGTAGAACGCGGAAGTCAATCATCACTGGCTGCTGCCATTAAGTGGGTGAGTGATCACTTTGATCAACCTGTGTAGGGACCTAGGGTGTGCGGTGTCGGTCCTCGTTAAACTGTTCTGCAGTAAAGTGCTCGACATGGGTTGCAGGTTGTCGGGCTACCAAATCGGGGGAGCCACCCCTTCTGCCGAGGATCAAAATTGCGATGGCCTGCTCGGGTTCATCCTCAGGGGTGCTTCCCAGATAACAAAATGTCGCTCATACTGGATAAGAGTAGTAAACTCAACTTGAGTATTTTTTTTCTTCCGAAAAGTAATTGTTATTCTTTTGACCAAATGATCTCTTATTATTCTACGACCACTTTGTAATGTATTAATTCACCAATTGTCTTTTTCAAAACGTATTTTCATCCTACATTTTTCTCTAAAAAAATATATATCGGTGGAAAAAAATATATTTTGAAGGAAAAATATATCGGTTAAAACTAAAAAAATATAATGTTTTATTTCACTTAAATACTATTGTTGCGTATGGGTGCTATTTAGACAGTGGTTCAAATTCCGATAGAAGAGATAAGTAGTCCATGGTGTGGAATAAAAAAAATAATAATTTGTTAGTGAAGTCAAAAACAGCAAAACTCATTTGTTTTCCCAGTCATATATGTGAGCATTGCTTAAAACCAAAATACTCGTTTTCGATATTTAAAGACCCATCTCCTCACATTTCAAACCTTACCAAATCACAAATAATTTATTCGCCATTTTAGCTCACTTTATAAAATAACATACATTTGGATGAGCAGGTGGCAGCACAATAGTTTCATAAGCATTTGAACATGTGATATTTTGTATAAACTTGATTGCATACCATTAAAATTTGATTAGAATATTCTAATTTTTGGATTAAGATATTAGTTCCTTTTAGTTATTAATTATGACGATAAAAAGTGGAGAGGATCCTTACATACTGTGCAATAATGTCAATTATGTTATACTTTTAAAACGAGAATACTTTCATCTCCTTATGCTTATCATGATGTTAAGTTAATCCTTGAAATTTCAATAATTAAATAAAATTGCCTTTGGCACGCATTTATCTACTGAGAGAATGGTGATCTATTCTTAATTCCGATTAATTCTTCAAAAGCTTCGTAATTGTTTGAAAGGGAAACCGCTAATTCTCTAATGCCTCGTTCATCACCAGGAAAATTAAAACTAAGTACCTCTCCAAGTGAAAATAAGTTTCCTTTTCCATAAAATAAAGCAGCGGAAACCACAATTCCTGCAACGGATGTACTGGCGTATGTTTAATAGGCTGTTAACGCCAAAAGTAGAGCCAACAATAAAGTTTAGTTTATAAGTATTGGCTATTAGCAATAACTAGCTTTGGGTTCTAAGAGAAGAATTAATTTAAATCCATGCTTAAGAATTTTGCTAATTAGATATGAAATTTTAATGTTTGCAAGTATTTAAGATTATTTTAATTGCAAAAATATTTTAATTGACAAAACGATTTTGAATTACACTTTACTTAGAATTATTTCTCCTTCAATTTTTCTTTTTAGAGCAGAGATAATTTTTTATTTCAATTTGTGCATATTACCAAAATTAATTAAGTCTCATTTGGGTCTATAATAGTATGGCGATTTTTCACTGTTCATCTAAAAGAATAAGTACCTTTTCTGCATTAATTTTGCTTTCTAGAATATAGTTCTTTTTTAATTAAATTATTACCTGATAACAAATTTAATCAAGCATCATTGGCGTCAATAAGGATTTTTTTGCTTTTCTCCTGTACGAATTCGAATTAGTACTATTTTTTCTTTAATTTTGCTTTTTAATACACAACTTATTTTTTCATTTCAATTACTGTTGATATTAAATTATTTAGTTTTATAGATTCATGTTTCAAGGCATACCTTTAAACAAAATAAAACACGTGGTTTATTTTGTTTAAAGGTATGCCTTGACACTAGAAAAAAAAACTGATGACGGAATTTGCCAACGATATCACGTTCATGCTGCTCTTTGATTTTGTCTGACTTAGCGAATAAAAAATAAGTAAAAATTAAAGAACATGCAAAAACTCGTTTTTTCCCTTCTTTTTTTTATAAGAGCTATGAGTTATCAAATATTACTGACGTAATCCTTAATATACTTGAAGAAAAAAATCCTCTTTTTTTTATTAATAGTGAAAATTAGGCTAAAAAAAAATTCAATTTTTTTTAATGGCTCTACATACAAACTACTTGAAAATGTTGAACGGGCTAGGGACAGGGAGCTAAATTTGCTTCTCGCTCCCGGTATACAAAATTCAGGCTAATAGAGAAAACTGTTCTGCAGTTGTAAAAAGAAACACATATAGAGATAGACAAACTTTTCCTTTTATCATTATAGATGCAACTAAATTATTTGTAGTTTTTAATGATAGGTGTACATTTATTTTTAATCAGGTAACAGTCTTACAAAGAAACTATAAACTGGTTTTTAAATATTGACAATTTACGTTATAGTGACAAGTTTTACTAAATTATAAGCTTAAAATTTTTTTGTTATTCAATAAATTTTATTCTGTAAATTCCTCTTTGGATAATTTTTAAAATTCTCTTAAAACATTTGATGCTTATAATTAGTTAAACTTGAGTATAGTTTACATAGGTGGTCTGAATTAAAATATTCACTTGATTGGTCATAGTTAATATTTACTTTTACGATCTCCATCATTTGTTTATATAATGAGGATAATATCAGGATTGAGAACTGTATGCAGTCATTAATACTGAGCACCGTAGGTGGAAAAGTATAGGTCATTTTCATATTGTGAAACGTAGTTAGTTTGATATTTTACCCTGGTATGACAAGTCTCTTTTTAAAAATATTTTTTATATAAAAATACCTTAATTCAATTGCTCACAAAAGTGTCTGAAACTAAATGCTTATACTGCAAAAAGCTTTTTATATATTCTACTAATCTATGCTTAAAGTTTTTAATTGGTTTTATTCACATTTGAATGTTTTTATTTTGATATGTACTGTTTTACTAATGACGAAAACTTTATGAAAATGAAATTCAATTTCAAAAGAAATTGAATATCAAAAGTTTAAGTATAAAATTTCAATTAACATAAAATTGAAATTTTATACTTAAACTTTTGATATGTTTTGAAACACCATGTTTAGCTCAGAGGATCTTTCATTGAACCGTGTGCTATTAAACCCAACATTAAATTCAATGCATCCAAAATTTATACTTTTTGAAGCAAATAAAATAACAAGATAAATCATTTAAAAAAATATTTCTTTGAAAAGAAGCATTTCAATCAAGTTCCAAATACAAATATAAAACTATATCTAATACTTATTCTATATCATTTGTTCCAGACTAGATAGATATCAAAAGTTTTATTGAAGATTGCGAAACAGATATCCATATAAATGAACCCAATAAACTTTTTTATTATTCAAGCAAAAACAGCTTCTTTGGGAATTTCGCCAATTTATGAATAAACCGCCAATGTTTTCTGTTAGTCAACAACTGCAGGGAATTGAAAAAAAGGAAAAGAAAATGGCTATTGAAAAAATTCGGAGCAAAGAAAGTCTATTGTGTTTTAGGTATTCAATGGCGCCGATTACTCTGATACAATTAATCTTCTGAAAAACTTCCAGACAGTAGGAAAAAAATAGCTGACCAAAGGAACAAAAAGAAGTTGACATGAAAAACGGAGATTCTTAATCTTTGCCTTTCAAGAAATTAAGAAACGGCATTTAGTATAGTAAATTAACACTTAATTAAACGAAAGTTCCAGAAAATCGATAAAGGCTCATCAACAGTTTGGTGGAAAAAATACTAAATTTCAAATGCTTGGGAATTCTTTTGTCAGAAGAGTTCTAAACTATATTTTTAAATAGTCTCAGATTTGTGTGGTTTAATTGTAATGATTATAATGCACACAATGTACAATGAATTACACACATTTGAAAGCAGCCTTTTATTGTTCGAAATGAATGTAGTGAAGTAAAAAAATAACTATTTAAAACTTATATACAGTGATTATATTGAAAAACATCTTGCATAATTTTCATCCACATTATAGTTAAGTTATTTTTCAAACACAAAATGGCTGGATAACGATTAAAATATTCAAATTTAAAAAAAATCTACTTAAAATAGAAGTAAAAAAAGAGTGTTTCGGGAAAAAGAAAATCAACTGTCGAGTGTTCTGGCTCGCAGGAAATAAGGCGAAGTGAAAATAATATTACATTTATTAGAACATCCAAGTTCAATCATATATATATATATATATATATATATATAATATATAAATTTAAGCTTGTGACAAAAAATTGGAGTTTGGTATTTTCAAATTTAATAAATCAATTCATATGTGAGTCTTGTCGTCGGACAATTTTTCAGAAAAATATACCCGTAATAATTANNNTATATATATATCGCATCCCCTTGGATTCATTGGTACTAGTTTGTCAGGGAATTTAGTTTTAGACTTAATTGGGGTTTATCTCAAAATTGTAGGGCTTTAAAATCTATAGCATCTTTGACTGTTGCATAACTGTTTTACTTCTTACGTTGTGCACAGATTTTAAATTTTTTTTGATTATTTTAGAAAAAAACAAATAATAATGAATGATTATTCTTAAGAACTTAAGTAGTTTATTCTTGCTACATAAAGGAATGGAGTAAATGAGTTTGCTTAAAATTTTTAGCAATATAATTTTTTTCTAAAATATAATAGAACTTATAAATTAATTAATTATTTATGAGAAAATTAAATAGCATAAATGTATATTTTCATTCTCTGAATTATAATGAAACATTGTTTTTATTAACCACATAAAAATTAATAGTTTTCCAATTAAAAAAATTAATTATTCCATATAATGTTTTCCAACGAGATGTATAAACTTAGGCGAGTAAAATATATCTTTTATAAGTTATGCATGAAAAAATGATGGAAATTAACACAAAAGAAAAACTCTTTATGATCAGGCTCTTTGAAAAGAACGTTTTCGTTCGTAGTTTCATATCACAAAAAATTAAACCGATTATGAATTCTTTTATTATCTACTAAGTTTCTACGTTTGAGTCAAAGAAATGGGAGCGAGGAAAAACAAATTCACCTTCTTTTGTGTCAGGACAGAAAATAAATGTTTTATCCGGCATTTAACCTTTTCAAAAACAAAGTAGGGGTATTTCATTAAAATGTTTTTTTAATCTCAAGTTTATAAAAAGACATTGGAAAATGTGCTGGTAATTAACGTACAAAAAATTATTAAATTTTAAAACAGTTCGGAATTATTTCACAATTTACTTGTTCAATTTCATTATTTACAAAGAAATATGTTTATAATCTTTTAAAGAAATATACCTATATTTCAGAAAAAGGGAAATAAACTTCTTTTAAAAATAAAACTGCACATTAGTTGCAATATTTTAAATCCATATCTATATTTTTAAAAATTTAACATTTTTAATAGAAAAATGCTTTTTTAAAAGTCTAACTACATATTAATGATAATTTTTGATATTAAGATTTATCCAATTATAAATAACATTTTAAAAATTTGTCCGCTAAAAATTGAATTAACATAAAACTATTTTAAAATTCAGTTAGATCACTTTATTAGTTTTTATTGATCATTATTTTCATATTATTATGTATTTACATTATCATGTCTGTATATTATTATACATTTACCCTTCCTCCTTTGCGTGGGATGTTGGGGCACCCTACAAGCGTATTTTCATGTACGGAATTATTCATTGCTCATAGTCAAATATTTCAGTGCACATTTAGATGACATGCCTACTTCAGAGGTCATATACTCAGATAAGGAGATGAACACTCGCCTCCTAATTAGGTGACCAGGGTTCGAATCCAGTGAAGGCCAGTGGATACGAATTCCGCACCCGGCTCGCACTGACTGCAGTGTTGACTTGAAATATCTTCAGTGGTAGACGGATTATGAAGTAGACTGATGAGTTCCTTTGTTTTCTATATTGGGTTAAAAATTACAAGGCTACGGAATTGAACATTTGCAGTCATAATTGGGTCAGCTGTTCAACGACTGTTATAAAATATAGAAATAAAATGCTCATTCTAACGCCCGGCGGCTCCGAATGAGATGACTCAGTTTCGAACGTTAGCAGAATTCGTATCATTCATAGAATTCATATCGAATGGGAGCAAAATTCATATCAGCCAGCCACTGGTTGGTTGATATGAATTTTGCTCCCGGAGTACACCAATTATAGCGATGACGTAAAACATCGTCAGCGGTAGACGAATCATGGGTAAGAGTCCCCTTGCCGTTGGGCTAACCATACGAGGGTTTCGTGATTTTCCTCTTCATATAACCCAAATGTGGGGTAGTTCCATCAAAAAAGCGAAGGCTAGTTTGTCTTAATTGATCTAGAATTTCCCTTATCTTCTGAGTTGAGTACGAAATTACAAGGTTACGAAATTTAACGTTGATAGTCGTAAACTCATTGGGACGTCTGTTCATTTTATCGATAACTTCAAAATTTTTTTTATTAACATATGATATTAAAATAGCAAAATATTAGCAATTTGTTTTCAATAAAAAAAATTGCTTGAGTCTTTGCATAGATTTTACGTTTTTCGCTCCTTAGAACGTGTCGAATCATCGGAAAGCAGTCTAACAGCTTTAGGAGAGACTTTTGGCTTCTGTTTCATAGTATTCTGAAGATGATATTGATATAAATGATATTTAATAGCTAGTACAAATGATAGTTCTTTTTAATGAGGACGAATACTTAGAAGAACGTTTTGATCATAACTCTGAATCAGTACCATCAGATTTGGATGCCTAACTACTGTTCAATAGCATTAGACAATAGCATTCATCCGAATATCATTCCTGAATCATTATACATGAGAGGAAAAATATGTCTGTGTTGAAACATTGAAACAAAAGGAAATATTATAGGAAATTTTTACAAATTACTAGCAGTTTAGTAACTAGTTAATGTAAAGCCTTTATTATATTATTTTAACAGAAATGTAGTATAAATCTTTTCTATATAACTTTTATTAACATATTATTTCAGTATTTCTTTATTTTATTTATTTAGAATAAATTTAATCATGTTATTTTAATGTTTAAGTATGTTTAAGGGTAAATTATAAAATGTATAATAAATCATTATAACTTAAAGATTTTGATAAAGTTTGGGTTTTACAATACCTACCCAGCTATTGATCGCGTGAAGAAAACGGGTTTAAGTGATAGTGGGTTAATATATAATAAATTTATACATTATTGTTATATATTTATATATTATTGCTATATTTTTATATATTGTTATAAATTTACATATTGTATTTAATTGATAAATATGCTTATATCTCGTAAGCAAATGTTTTAAAAGGGTTTTGCTTCTCAATTACAGAACTGATAAATTTTAATATCAAAAGATTTCTTTTAAACTTAGAAATACAATTGATGTTTTAACTATCAATTTCAATTTTCTAAATAATATACATATTTTTTTTATGGCTCCTAGAAATTAAACAGACTATTAAATAATTTAATATTTAAAAGCAAGATTTTGTAGAAAAAACCGTAAACGAATTTTATAATAGCATTGAGGCTAAATTTATTATTTGAAAGTAATAATCAAATATTTATTTGCATTCCAGAGAATTTTATCTAATATCAATTACAAATATTCCATTAAATTAATATTTAAACTTAAATATTTCATTTAAACCTTCGTTAATAATATAAATAACCTGAAAAAATTGGATTTGTTTAATTTGTTTATTATGACTCAGATTTCAATTACAGAATCTAACGAATGAAACTATTTATAATAAAACTGAAATAGTTCACGTAATTAAATAAATATATTTATGGATTTAAAGAATATAAGCTTTCTTATTTTGATTGGAAAATTTTTCCGGGCTTTAAGTTATATTTATTCTTTTTAATTAAAAGCTTAATTTTTAATTCATTTTATTGAAAGGTTTTCTTCAAAGCGGTTTTCCAAAATATGCAAATTACCTGTAAGTAATCAATTTCATTCGTTTATTTTGTCGATAATGTCGTCGGAATAGTCTGATATTTATTAAAACCATGTATGTTTTTTTTATAGTTATGTCTGTTCCTTTTAAGAATAAAGTTTAATGCATTTTTAATTTATTTTCTAAGCGTTTGAAAAGGAAGCAAATAAAAAGTAAAATTCAAAATTTAATTTCATTTACAAACACAGAAGTAGAAAACAACTTAAAAATTAATAAGGGAATTAATTAAAAATAATAGTTATGAAGTGTAACCTACAATGTATTTTTATATTAATTTTCAATTAAATTTTATTCCAACTATTTTAACTCATTATAGTCTAAAAGAATAACATCAACGCCCTTACATATTTTTTAATGTGCATCAATATTAATAATGTTAAGCCACAAAATTAATTAGACGATACATTATTGATATTATATTTACCAAACGGAATTTATTTTAAGGAACCAAAAATGCTGAATATCATATTATATAAGAAACCAAAAGGACTGAATATCCAACATTTCAAGGAACCTAAAGCACTAGATATCATACATTACAAAGAACTTGGACTGAATATTATATATTATAAAGAATTAAAATAATTGAACATCATATAGTAAAAAGAGTCAAAAGGGCTGGATATTTAGTATTAAAAAGAACTAAAAGAATTTTACATCATATATTATAAAGAATTAAAAGGATCAAATACTATTTATTAGAAGAAAAAAATTATTTTTTTATTGTGCTATGATATATATAGATATATATTAGTGTATAATGTAGATTTATACTAGCGTAAAACCTCAAGCGAAAAGAAATTACGCAAAAATAATATTTTGTAAGCATAATTCCAGATGGGCATTGATATTTCATCTATTTGCTGCTCATTTTAATAGCAATCCAGAGTCAAATAAAACTCATTAAGTATGATATTTACACATAAATTTAATACCTATGTGGTATTTCTAAAGATCCTTTTGTTCTCAGACTCAATTTAAACAAATAAATTAAACTCCACAAAAATGACTATTTAGACAAATTAGAAAAAACAACTTTTATGAACGAAGTTCTAGAAAATAATTTGCACATAAACTTCTTAAATGCAAATAATTAAATAAATAAAAGTTCAGATGGGATTTTTGTCTCCATCTTTGTACTAGTAGCATTGATTTGAAAAGAGTTTGTCTTTGAATAAATTTTTTATAATTGATAATTAAAGTGTTTCAACTATATTTTATACACAGTATTCCGCAAAACTCGACAAAAATTTTCTGACAGCTGATATATATATATATATANAATAAAAAAAATTGCTTGAGTCTTTGCATAGATTTTACGTTTTTCGCTCCTTAGAACGTGTCGAATCATCGGAAAGCAGTCTAACAGCTTTAGGAGAGACTTTTGGCTTCTGTTTCATAGTATTCTGAAGATGATATTGATATAAATGATATTTAATAGCTAGTACAAATGATAGTTCTTTTTAATGAGGACGAATACTTAGAAGAACGTTTTGATCATAACTCTGAATCAGTACCATCAGATTTGGATGCCTAACTACTGTTCAATAGCATTAGACAATAGTATTCATCCGAATATCATTCCTGAATTATTACACATAAGAGGAAAAAATATGTCTGTGTTGAAACATTGAAACAAAAGGAAATGTTACAGGATATTTTTACAAATTACTTGCAGAAGTTTAGTAACTAGTTAATTTAAAGTTTTTATTATATTATTTTAACAGAAATGTAGTATAAATCTTTTCTATATAACTTTTATTAACATATGATTTCAGTATTTCTGAATTTTATATATTTAGAATAAATTTAAGCATGTTATTTAATGTTATTTTAATGTTTAAATATGTTTAAGAGTAAATAATAAAATTTACAATAAATCATTATAATTTAAAGATTTTGATAAAGTTTGGGTTTTACAATACCTACCCAGCTATTGATCGCGTGAAGAAAACGGGTTTAAGGGATAGCGGGTTAATATATAATAAATTTATATATTATTGTTATATATTTATATATTATTGTTATATTTTTATATATTGTTATAAATTTACATATTGCATTTAATTGATAAATATGCTTATCTCGTAAGCAAATGTTTTAAAAGGGTTTCACTTCTCAATTACAGAACTGATAAATTTTAATATCAAAAGATTTCTTTTAAACTTAGAAATGCAATTGATGTTGTAACTATCAATTTTAATTTTCTAAATATTATACATATTTTTTATTGTTCCTAGAAATTAAAAATACTATGAAATAATTTAATATTTAAAAGCAAGATTTTGTAGAAGAAACCATAAACGAATTTTATAATAACATTGAGGCTAAATTTATTATTTGAAAGTAATAACCAAATATTTATTTGCATTCCTGATAATTTTATCTAATATCAATTACAAATATTCCATTAAATTAATATTTAAACTTGAATATTTAATTTAAACCTTCGTTAATAGTATAAATAACCTGAAAAAATTGGATTTGTTTAATTTGTTTATTATGGCTCAGACTTCAATTAAAAAATCTAACGAATGAAACTATTTATAATAAAACTGAAATAATTCACGTAATTAAATAAATATGTTTATGGATTTAAAGAATATAAGCTTTGTTATTTTCATTGAAAATTTTTTTCCGGGCTTTAAGTTATATATTTTTTTTAATTAAATGCTTAACTTTTAATTAAAATTTTATTGAAAGATTTTCTTCAAAGCGGTTTTCTAAATTATGCAAATTGCCTGTAAGTAATCAATTACATTCGTTTATTTTGTCGATAACGTCGTCGAATAAGTCTGATATTTATTAAAAGTATGTATGTTTTTCTTTCTGTTATAGTTATACATGTTCCTTTTAAGAATAAAGTTTAATGCATTTTTAATTTATTTTCTAAGCGTTAGAAAAGGAAACAAATAAAAAGTAAAATTCAAAATTTAATTTCATTTACAAACACAGAAGTAGAAAAAAATTTAAAATTTACTCAGGGAATTAATTAAAAATAAATTTTCAATTAAATTTTATTCCAACTATTTTAACTCATTATAATCTAAAAGAATAACATCAGCGCCTAAAAAAGCCCTTACTTATTTTTTTAATGTGCATCAATATTAATAACGTTAAGCCACAAAATTAATTAGACGATGCATTATTGATATAATATTTACCAACGCAAACTATTTTAAGGAACCAAAAATACTGAATATCATATAATATAAGAAACCAAAAGGATTGATTATCATATATTATATATGGTACCAAAAGGACTGAATATCAAACATTTTAAGGAACCTAAAGCAATCATACATTACAAGGAACTAGAAGCACTGAATATTATATATTATAAGGAACTAAAAGAATTGAACATCATATAGTAAAAAGAGCCAAAAGGGCTGGATATTTAGTATTAATAAGAACTAAATGAAGTTTACATCATATATTATAAAGAACTAAAAGGATTAAATACTATTTATTAGAAGAAAAAAAGTATTTTATCATCGTGCTATGATATATATAGATTTATACTAGCGCAAAACCTCAAGCGAAAAGAAATTACACAAAAATAATATTTTGTAGGAATAATTTCAGATGCGCATTTATATTGCATCTAATTGCTGCTCATTTTAATAGCAATCCAGATACAAATAAAACTCATTAAGTATGATATTTACACATAAATTTAACACCTATGTGGTATTTCTGAAGATCCTCTTATTCTCAGACTCAATTTAAAGAAATAAATTAAACTCCAAAAAATTGACTAATTAGACAAATTCGAAGAAAAAAACTTTTATGAATGAATTTCTAGAAAATAGTTTGCACATAAACTTTTTAAATGCAAATAATTAAATAAATAAAAGTTCAGATGGGATTATTGTCACCCCCTTTGTACTAGTAGTATTGATTTAAAAAGAGTTTATATTTGAATAAATTTTTTACGATTGATAATTAAAGCGTTAAACTACATTTTATGAACAGTATTTCGCAAAACTTGACAAAAATTTTCTGACAGCTGATATATATATATATTATATATATATATTATCTTCGCTCACCAACCCTGAAAAATCGCTCTTCGATTATTTTTGCACATTGGCAATAAATAGATTATTGCANTTTAGAAAACAAAATAATAATAAAACGATATAATCTCGACTTCAGCTCACACAATTATATTCACAGGAGAGAGTGCTTTCTAATATTGTATTAATATAGTCAAAGCAAAATATATAAATACAATGGTGTGAGGAACACCCCAAAAAATAGAACACATTAAGTAAAAAATATAAAATAAAACATATTGACTGAAAAATAGAAAATAAAAATAGAAAATGTAAATGGAAAATAAAAAGCTAGAAAAAAATTCAGAATAAAATGCAAAATATAATATATAAAGCAAGTAATGAATTTAAATGAATGTCTTTTTCTTTCTTCTCTTTATTATATTTTCTATCAAATATATTTTGTAAGATTATGTGAGGAATTTTAAATGATAAAATAATTAATTAAATTATGACGTATTTAAGGACAACATAAATTTAATTCTGCATGAACGTTTTCCATAAAACAAAAACATTGTACGTAATAAAGTGATATGAAAGAAAGATTTTTGAAAAAGTAGTAATAAGAAATACCTGATTTAGCATGATTTGGTGCATAGAAATATGACATTTTTTTCCTACTTGTCTTTTAACATTTCAACTTCTGCAAGCAATTAACGTAAAAGCTTCAGTTAAAAGTTTTCTTTTCTTTTGTACTGAACTATATTGAGATTTGACATTTAAAAGGGTTTTGATATGATTAATCCATTTAAGTTGCATTCACAAAAGTCTATAACTTTCAAGGAGAATTATTTTGTGAAAAGCTAACAGCATGGATGTTAAACATATTTTATTTATAACAAACATTACGCTACATGATATTTGGCATAGATATTATGTACTGTCATACTTGTTATAAATAAAAAAAAATATCATTAAAAATAATCAAAATATAACAACTAGAATTTTTTTATTGTTTATAAATGATTAATAGATATAATAGATAGTAAAAAATTGGCAGTTTGAATATGCTTGATAGATTTGATTATTTTATATTAATTGAAATTATTTTGATCACTTTTTGGAAACATTCTGAAAATTTGTAAATTCAAGACATTTCATTAACAAGTTTTGTTGTAAATGTTTTTTTCTTTTTGCAATTTGTATTAACGAATGAACTTGCTTTATAAAAAAAATTAAACACTTTTGGGTAACATTTTATTAGGCTTTAATTTAATATTTTATGCCATGACCGCAGCAAAATTAATTTGATATTTTATGTAGTAAAATTCAATTTACTTTATGCAAAAAATATCACGAATGTAATATAGTATGAAATGTAAAGTTATATATTTTTCTCACTGCAGGGTAAGTTTATTTACTAGCTCTCTTAAATTTACACTCTATTTAAAGTAAATTATATGTACCTAAATGTGATTTTATTAAAAATTTTAAGATTCAATGAATTTAAAATTAAATTAATAATTTTTTATACTGATGCATCATTAATAATTTTAAATATAAAATTATTTCTACATATTATAATTATTTAAGGAATTTTTCCATTTTCATAATTAATATTGTGAAATACTTAAGCTCTTGTTTGACTAAGAATTTAATAAAATAAAATTTTTAATATCTTATTTTTTTATAATATTAAAAATCAAATGTTACATTCAATAAGTTGAATAAATTCTTCGTAAAATGAATAAAACAAGAGCTTTCTTAAAAGAATAAAGGCATTGCTTAAAAACATTTAAAAAAATGCTTAAAGACTAGTTAACTAACTAAGCAGAGGGAAATTTCTGTACACCACTAAAGATTTTTTTATTATTTATAAGTAAAGTATAAAAACACGAATTTATTTCTATACAAAACATTTATTTGTAGAATATTTCTGCTCTTATTCTTAAAATTGTAAAAAAAATTAGGCTTTTGCTTACCTTAGAATTCTACAAAAAGTTTTAAAATCTTTCTTTCTTTCTTTTGCATAGTAATAAAAAGTAGATATTCTATAAGTAGAATAAATTCCTCTTAACTTGAATAAAACAAAAGCCTTTAAAAAATACAGTATTACTTCTTCTAAACATTCAGTAAAATATTTAAAGACTAGACAACAAATCAGGCAGATGAAGAATTTCTATACGTCTTCTGAAAAATTATTTTATTATAGATAAGAAGGACTGGAACCGTCCATAAAAGTATTTAGAGAAGTAAAGAGAGAGAGATGAAAAAAAAAACCAGAGGAAAGATGAAAGAGGAAGATTTCCCAGACATTCGGGTAAACGGTCTTTGATATCCTCTGTGAATAGTAGTTCTAAATCGAATGCATTTTTCAAATATTTCCTTCAAAGCAATTTTCCTAAGAAAAGTCTCATCTACGTCAGAAATTTTCAAATATGTCATTTCCAATGGACATCTAGAAAACCTAAGAGAGACCAATCTAAATAGTTCAAAACATTCGAATGTTTGGAAAATATGACATTTCTTCTGTTTTCTTTGTTTTTAGAAAATCTTATTTGCGGGGTAAAAAAAATGAAAGCTATTTTCGAAAAGTATCTTTTTGTTTGTAATTTGAGTGTGTGATTTACCGACATTTCTGATATTTGATACCAAAGATTTGAAACCTGATATGCAAGTAGTTTTGTAAAAATTAAAAAAAAAATAATAATTTTGAAATCAAAGTTATTTATATTGGTCATCTAAAAAACTTAAAAGGGATAAATTTGAATAGTTTGAAACATTCGACTGTTTAGAAAATATGACATTCTGTCTTCCTCGCTATTAGAAAAGCTTATTTAATTGTTTAAAAAAAAGGAAAGCTATTTTTGAAAAGTATATTTGTGTTTGTTATTTGAGTGTGTGTTTTTATCGAAATTTCTGTTACTCGATTCCATAGATTTCGGAAAGAGAAGTGAATTATATGCAGACATTTTTGTAAAAAATGAGTGCTCTTTCTGTGGTTTACATGATATTTTTTGATTTCAGAGACAATTTTAAATTTTTTAACTAATTTTTTTTCTTGAGCAAACATTTCACTGTTACGCTCAGTTTAACACCTGATAATAAAGATTCATTTCACGGAAACATCATAGAGGTTGTACTACATATAGAGTTTAGGGTCGGCATTTAAAATATATTTGAGTTCCTAATTTAAAAATATTTGAATAAAACGTCGCAGAAGTTCCAAAAGCAGCTTATACAAAGAATGAGTTAAAAGACTTGAAACTGTGCAAGTTAAAATGTAAACATAATTACCCGTCACAATTATTTTACACAGTAATTATTTTTAAAATTCTATTGTGAAGATGGTTTCTACGGAAACAACAAATTTGTATTTATGCTTACAATTACTCCTACAATTACTAATAATACTTATAATTACTAATAATTATATTTAAAAGTATGTGTGCAATAAGAGAATCTTTAATTTTTGTTTTTTTAAACGAAAATTGGTTAGAACATTGAAATTGTATACTTCTTTCAATCTTTGTCTTTACATTAGTTTTTGTTGAAAGATTAAAATTATTCAAACTTTTATGCAAGTTTTGTATCAATTTAAGAGAACTTTAATTTAATGAAATATTCGAAGCTTTAATAGAATCTAAAACTGAAACTATAATGCAACCATTGCATTTAAATTTCAAACATTAAGAGAAGACATTAGAATATGAACAAAAATTAAATTTAAACTGATAAATATCTTACAAAATATATTTTTTATTAACCATAAACAAATTGTGTTTTTTTTCATATTGTCGAACAGTAAACCCAATTAAAAAAAGTTGAAGTAGAAATGAAATATGTCCTACGATAAAGATTTCATTTATACAGATTGGGCAAACTATGTGAGGTTTCTGGAAAGAATTTCTGCACTTCCACACTCAACCTTTTTTCAGTTATTGAATAATTTAATGAAAATTTTATTTATATTAAATAGAACTCTAAAAATTTTTACACGTGGGAATGCTGTTAATCTTACTATATATAAAATTCTAATGATGGTGTCGCAGTTTTCCATTGTTGTCGGTGCATTTTTATTGGCCAGAAAATCACGTGGTAGGATCCAGTTTTTCCTCATTCATTTCCATATTGTTTGGGTTGTCATCAGCACAAAATTAATAAGAGTTTTACATGTTTTTTTTTCTGTGAATGTTTTTGTATCCCTAATTTAAACTCATTTTCCTGCTCTGATATTATTACGCTTTTAATTCAAGAGTCTAAAAAAACTAAGAGAATCGTTGTTTTTTCATTATTATTATAGTGTAATTTTTCGCTACGTTTTAAGATAAAGTTATTTAGAATGGAGGTCTAATCTTATTTACCGTTTTAAAATTATTATTTTTGTGCAAATAACATTAATATACTGTTATAAATTACAGTTAAAGAGATCTGTTAAATGATTTAGAGCTTAATGATCATCTTCATGCGCTTTGAGATGCAAGCAAAAATAGTATTTAATATATGCTCTTAGTTTTAGACTTTTGAATTAAAAGCGTAATAATAGCAATACAGGAAAAAAACATTAAGTAAGGGATACAAAAATGTTTATAGAAAAATAGTACCTTTATGACTTTTATTAATTTTATGCTGAACCAGAACAATATGGAAATGAGTGAGGAAAAACTGGATTCAACCAAGTGATTTTCCGGCCAATAAAATGCACCGACAACATTGGGAGACTGCGACATAATCGTTAGATTTTTGTATAGAGAAAGATATTATAATGTAATTCTGGAGCTATATTTTATGATAAAGTTATTTAATAGCAGTTATTAACATACTGTTATTAATATACTGTTATAAATTACAGNACAAGTCTCATCCCCAGCCAGGAGGACCAAGGTGTTCCTCTTTGTCTGATGATAGTCAAAATAGATAATTATTCTATATTGTACACGCAATACATCATTTTAAACACGAATTGTGAGATAAAATTGTTTTATTTCACGTGCTTTTTCAAGTCTCAAATTCTTAACTTTAAATGATATTTTTACACAGATAAAATAATTAAAATTAGGGAATTTCAATTTTACCGTAATCATATCCTATTTTACAGCTAGTTATAGTTCTTATAATTAAACGCTTAAGACTTATTAAAATAACAAAGCTATAAACTTTTTTTTACCATTTTTTAGTATTTTTTAATAGAAATATATCGTGTCTTTTTTTTTAATATTTTAGTAAGATAATAATAGGAGCTTTACATTAAAATGTAAGTAAAAGGCTCTCCATTTTGTGTCAAACTGAAAGATAATCCATGCTACACGTGCAAATGCGATCAATGCTAAGCTTATTTGAGCCCTATGAAAACACATAAAACTAGAATAAAGTTTATTCTGAGGTTTTCACACCATATAGTTTATACAACACATGCACTCAACATTCGGCGCAACCGCAAGGACCAGACGGCACTTACCAGGCTTATCAGCGGCCACCTTAAATCTCTTTTTTTCGAGGGTAGTATTGAAATCTTCCCAAACTGCCCCAGGTGCCCCAACATGCAGGCTTCTCCCCAACATATCCTGGACTGTCTTGGTCTGGACAAAAGGGACATTCTTAATAACCCACTTTTGGTGACCGACTTCCTCCAGGTCATGAATTTCCTGGACATTGCTTTTTCCTGCTAATTTTGGGGATAAGGAAGAAGAAGAAGACAACGCATCCTATGCAAACAACTGTAAAAAAGATGCTCTCCATGCTGACTCTCGGTGACAGTCAACCGAAAAAGTATTGAGCAATTTTCTTTATAATTTGGTTTCTTTCAAGCAATTTATAAACATAATTTTTAATTTTTGACGCGTCGCATCTCGAAGTGTTCCAAGAACTTTGAATTCGTTACAGGAAGATGTTCCAGTGGCCAGTGAGATGTTTTCACTTGGCAACTCCTTATAATGAAACATTATTATTGGTGAGAGATATGATCTATGCTTTTGACTCAGAAATAGCTCAATAGCTATGCTGTATTTGATAAAAACATTGTTTTGGATCAAAGTTAATAGAAAATAATAAAACAAATAAGAAATAAGTTTAAAAAAATTTTTGCGTCAAAGGGTTAAACGTCTTTTCAACTCATTAAGCAGATATAGTTCCGTCTTAATTCATTTTCCATGAAAAAAAAACGCGTTTTGATTAAATGGAATGCATTAAAAAATAAGGAAATAAAAATATTCGAGAATTTCGCAAAGCACGAAACTTAGTATATTGAAAAGTAGCACTCAGAAAGATTAAATATCTATGTGCAGCATTCATGAAAAAGATATCCTCAAAGAAATTGATTCCTCCTTTTCTAAAATTTGCGATTTCTCAACAAAATAATCTCAATTTAAAATTTCTAGAAGTACTGGGTTTAAGAATACATGATTTTTTTTAAAACTTCGAATCAAGATATAGATTTTAAGCTGAAATATATAAATCAAGCTGAGTTTTGTATTCTATAGTTTTGTGTTTCTATTCTATTTTTCTTATTTTTCTAAGAGAAAAAAACCAACCTATAAGAATAGGAAAAAAGGCAAATTTTACTTATTGCTAAAAAAAACACAAATCAAAATTTATTATGATATTCGAATAATTTATCTTCTATTATTCATGCAATTTTCAATTTTTTAATATATATATATA
>NC_092208.1:40604358-40613192 GCF_043381705.1 Parasteatoda tepidariorum
TATATATTGTATAATAGCGCTAATTATAGATTTTGTACAAGAGCCATCCATTAAAAATTTTACTTGAACATACAAAATTAAATAATGAAGAGTGTTTAATATCGTATTTTTGCTACATAGTAAGAAAAACGTAAACCTATTACGTTTATGAAAGGGATTTAAAGGTTAGAAAATAAAGCAGGCAAACAAATGAAAATATTTGTTTAGTCTGTGGTCTGGAAAGTTAAACAAAAGAAGCGCCTCAGAGAATGATATTTAAATATATAACAGTTTTCGTATTGGGTCAAAGGAAAACGCAATATTCCCTTTGTTTGTCAAGGTCATTTTTTAACTTATATTTATAAAACTGGAAATGGAGCCATTTATTAATGCCAATAATATTGGGGGTTACATACTTACTGAATTTAATCAGTTTCAAGTTATTTTTCTTAATTTAAAATTTGGTGTTTTCTTCATTCAAAATAATTTACTTCTTAATTTTGTTTATTCTTAGTTCAAAATAATTTACTTGGAAAATGAAATATGTAGAAGTTAGTTCAGTTATCACACTTTGTAAAAATATCAGCCGAATCACCAACACTCATCGGCAAAAAGTTAAACCCTCTAGTCCTAGGTCCTAATCCTAGGTTTGTCTAAGGTTTTGCTGTTAAAAATCCATGAACATATTATAGTAAGAAGTACCGGCACTCAGGGTGTTGGTACTTTTTTTCGCAAAACCCATTTTGCCCGAATTCAAACCCGGGATTTCCCTGGTACGAAGCCAACTACTTGACCACCATAAGGATTGGTCGGCTTCTATCGTCACTTTATTTTCGATCGTCTGATCTCCATTTTAGCTAATAGTCCCGTTAATAGAAAGAGAGATTGAGAGAGCGAGAGAGAGATAGAGAGAGAAATATAATAATATATGTTTAAAATTATCTTTAAATATAACGTGATAAGGTTAAATTTTCTACTTTGTTACTAAGTTAAAACGATACATAACAATCCATCAAAAAAGTACATAAATTAAGGGTCGAAAAGTGCACTATGTTGGGAATCAATGTTAAAAAAAATATTGATTTATTGATTAAAATATTTGCATCGTTAATCACATTTACATATGACGTATTTGAAATGTTCAAGATAGAAATTTAAATGTTTTTCATAATGGGTAATAAATATAAAGATAGATATTTTAATTTTGGTAAAGTGACAGAAAATAAAAATATTGAAAGTTTTTTATCGCTAGAAGATTTAAAAAAAAAAAACTAGACATAGCATAGAATTCTTCCGTTTATTGGCAAAGTTTTATGGCCGATAAAACCCATGTGTTCAATGTAAACTTTTATTATAATTGCTAAAAATGTTTTTTAAAAGCAGAAAGAAATTTCTAAATGGTTATGGTATTTTTAATTTACTTCTGGAGGAATTCTCTCACATAACATTAGTCGCTCACGTTCTTTTCAAGTTATGCGCTATTAAACCCATCATTTATGAAGCAATAAATCTTAAACGAAGTAAAGGATCATAAATTAGATAACCATCATTGATTTTACAGGAACCTACTTCAGCATTTGGCGATAAATTTAGTTTTTATTTTTAAATTTTTTGTTTAAATTGAGAAAGAGAAAATTTTATTTCAAATAAATGATTAAGAATAAGCACGTCATCGTTCTATAAGTTGGTTCTTTTTTAAGAGAAACTTTAAAGAGCTGAATACTTGTAAAATTGTTTTAGGTTTTAAAACTGCAGCTGAATTTTTAATTTTAAATTGTAACATTGCAGCATATATAAACAAGTTCATTTCTTCACTGTAAAGATTAGTTTTTAAAGAATATAAGCTACATGGAATTGTTTAGACCAAAAATTATTGTAAATGCAGCGATATTTAATAACTAAAGTGTTAAAAATAGAAATAAGGTTTTCATTGGTGCAATATCTATCATTTATGAAGCAGTGAGCCTTAAACGAAGAAACGAATCATAAATTAGATAACCATCATTGATTTTGCATGAACCTACTTCAGCATTGCGTCATAAAATATTTTTTTTAAATTTTTGGCGATGAAAAGTTTTATTCGAAATTAATTCTTCAGAATAAAAAAGTTAATATTTAACATGTTGGTTCTTTTCTAAGAGAAATATTAAAGAGTAGAATAATTGATAAGTTATTTTAACTAGAAAATTACTTATGGAATTTTAATTATAATAGCTTAAAAATATAAAAGAGGAAGATTGTTTATAAAGTAATAACAGTAATTTCGATTAGTATTGTTCAAATACTGTGAAAATGTCATGTTTCCAGTGTTTTAAGAATTTTTGTTACTTTAAATTTTTATTTTAAATAATTGATAAAAAAAAAGTCTTTAACCATTAAACTTCAAGTTTCTTTTTTACGAGATATTCTAAAGAAAAAACATTCGTTAAACCTTTTCAGTATAGTGTGCGTAATAATAAAATATATTAAAGTATAATATAATGAAATTAGAAGTTTAGATTTTTATTTGTACAAATTTCTTTTTCAAGAATAACAAGCATTTGAAATTATATTGTTTCAAACTTACAGTAAATGCAACTTCCTAATAAAAAAATGTGTTGCATCAATCGAAGTAAAATATAAACCTTGACCAGAAAAAAAAATTTTCTTCTTGAAGTTTCTTAAAATTTTGGAGCGAAAAGGTTTTTTTTTTCGAATAAATAATTAAGAATAAGAGCATCAATTTTCGTTGTCGTTGGTTTATTTCTTTAAGATAAACTTCATTAAGATGATTTAGATTATAAAATAAAATCTGATATAATCTCCCGAGAAAGATATAACTTGCATTTCTTCTAACTGTACAAATTGATTATAAAGGAATTTAAATTGATTAAATTTGAATTATTAAACAATTACTTTAAATGTAACATATTATTCTATAAAAACTGCTTAAATAACAGCAAAAATAATGCTCTTATATAGAAAATTCTAAGTACCGATTGCGAACGTCACGAAACACATAAAAATTAAAAGTTATTAGCTTTATTGGAAAAGTGTCATAATTTTTTAAGATTTAACATTAAGTTCGTTTAAGTTAATTCATAAACTGTTTGAGAATAAAACGCATGGTATTTTTCCAGTTATTAAATAAACGTAATAACATTAAAATTTCAATAAATGTGTATTGATTTAATCGCATGCTTAGTAAAAAGTACAGTAAACTTTTTAGTACTATATCATAAGCACCATTCTTGTGACACAAACAGATAACAAAAATACATGTACACAATACAATTTCACTGTACATTTAAATAAAAAATATAATTTTTATTTTAAAAATAATTTTTATGAAATAAATTTAACATATTCAGCTTAATATCATATCAATATGTGTTTCATTATAAAAAAAATATGCATTGGCGCCTTTTTTAAAACAGGCTTTTCAAAACTCTTAAATTCTGTTAACATTAAAATTTTAAAATGATTAAAATATAATGAAGTTCAACGTTTTTGTCAATAAAAATTAGAGTTCTGTTTAAAACAGACAATAACACGAAGAATGAAGCTAAAATAATAGTTTAGAAAATAAATTAAAATTGCAATCATCAAGCTTTAATAAATTTTATGCAAAAATTAATTCTAGTTGTCTTAACATATATTGCTACTTTTAAAGTTAAGCAAGTTTTATAGTTAAGTCATTTTATCGTGAGTAAAAAGTATTATTTCTTAACTCTTGTTATACGTATTATTTTAAACATCATGCTTAATTACACCACTTTTTAATTTAAGGAAAATTTTGATTCGTACCAAAAGAATCAGACATATTTGTTGTCTGATTTGTGCCGAATTAGGAAATATTATTTCATTATGTGAAAAAACCCATAACTTTTTCCTATAAAATAATAAGCTAAATTTCGAAAATAAATTTAATATGCTCAAATATACTAAGTTAAGGTAAAAAAATAAAGGCATAATGTGTATCGGTTTATTCTTAAAACAAGGTTTCGTTAAGTTTTAACGCTTTATTTTTAAGTTATTTATAAAATGAAGTGTTTTAAGTTATTTATGAAGTGAAGTGAATTACGTTTCTTTCACTTAAGAAAAAAAAATCAGTTTAAATAAATAATATTTACGTTATTCATAAAAAAGAACACAAATATCTCAATTATTTACATTTCCTAGTTTGAACTGATAAAAATAAACTTTTTGTAATAAGTAAAATAATTGAGTAAAATTAAATTAGAATTATGTGAAATCTATAGTATAAAAAGTTAATATAATTTAATCTTCTTTCCGATTAATTAACGTTTATGGCACGTTGATAAAGGACGCTAATATTAGTAAATATAAAGCCTGCTTCAAAACAGTTTCTTATTCGTCATTAAATTCGCAATTCTGAATCATTATCTCAATTATTTCAATCATTATTACCTATTAAGAAAGCATTATAAAAATTATTAGATTGAAATTTCATTAGATGCAGAAATAGTTGTATTATAGATGCAATGAGAGCAACTATTTGTATAATAAGCATTTAATATGTTTTGTGCAATGAAACAATCGCCGATGCAATGTAATTATTACGCACGCAATGTAATTTTTCTGTTACATCAATTGCTGACATAAATCTAACTTGATCTTCGAAATTCAAGCTGTGTTTGTGATATTTATGCTGTGTAAAATTTGTTATTTGAAATAGAGTTATTAACAGTTAAAATACCAGACGTAAAACCTATACAATACGCTACAATAATGAAAGAAACACTTTCCCTTTTTGAGATTTTTTAAACTTTTTCAAGAAATGCTCAGGGGATAATTTTGTAACTTCACAGATGCGATGTTTCATATTTTGCAAAAAGGTTTAAAACTTTCAGAGGTTTGAGGGCCGACAATAAATTACCAAAGAAAATCAGTATTTTTAAACACCCAATGCCAGAAAATCAAGCAATAAGCTTATAACTCGTATAGATTACTTTAATTGTTATTTGTAATAACTGCATAAAATTACTCAATTCTAGCTTAAAGATTTATAGAGATATGGATATTTTAATTTAAAAAAAATTGTCTTACATTTTTTTTCTATAACATTAAAAATATAAAGTTAAATTAACAAAGTATTTGGAGCAATATAAAACTAAATACAAAAATCTCGTTTTAAAATTTGAAAAAAATTCACTTAAAACTACGCAAGATTAGAGTGTTTAAGGTAGTTTTTTTGAACTGCGCAAGCGCGAAAAGCTTTTTAAGAAACTCATAGTTTTGTAGTGTGTCGTCTTTGTCAAGTAATGGAAAAAGTCTTATTTGAATATCTTAAAAACGTTTCAAGCAATATTCTATGTAGTTTTTGTACTTTTTTAAAATAAAGATCAAAATGATCAGGGGTTTTCCAAAAATTTAATTTTGTTCTTGCTGTCCGGTTATAAAGTAGCGTTATTTGCAATACATAATAAAATATTTCAAGGCAAGGTTAAATTATTTTAATAAGACAATTAGTGATCTTTTTGTTTGTAAATATCCTTTATTACAAAAACCAAAATTGTCCATTTTTTGTGCATATCCACAGTGTCATTCTTTAGTATTTTATCCTTATAAGTCAAAAATTACTTTTTAGAGTTTTTATCAAATGTTCAGGCATGCGTGAGTTTATAACTAACTTTTAACTTGTGTTTTGACTTGTTGTCTTGAAAGAGATATTTAAATCTCTAACAAAGCTGTCAACTAACAGTACGAATACTTTTCTTTTAGGCAATTAAGCTTTGCATTCTTCATTTAATTTATAATTTATAATTTATGCATTCAAGAAAGATTTTTTTTAAATTTTTAATTTAATTGATTAGTAGAAAATAAATATCTGATGATATATCTGATAAAAGAAAACATGTGTTGGCATAAGGGAAATCACTGTACTTTAATAGGTCATTTATAATTTAAAACAAAGTGTACTCTCAGTAATAAAACTACCACTTTTGACCATTCAGAAATCTTTGAGGAGTATTCCGTTAATTTTGAAAAATATTTCGTCATTTATTACTTCAGAAAATCAAACGTGAACTCTCAAATATATGGCGAAAATGTTTCCTCTATTCGAAGTCACATCGTCATGCATTATGAGAGATAGGTCATTTGAATGACAAAACTGGGATGAAGACAATCGAAAATAAAGTGACATCAAAAGCCGACAGTTTGTATAGTGGCTAAAGAGTATGGCATTGTACCAGAAAGATCCCCGTTTCGAATCCCGCTTCGGGCATGGGTGTAATTTACCTCTTTGATTTATTTGTTCTCGTTTTGTTAAAGCGATATTGATGCAGCTATATGCATACCTGCCAACTTCTACACATTCTGCGTAAAATTTTATTTTTACACTTAAAGTGGTAGTAAAATGCATGCATTCTAAATATACCTTGAATTTATAAATTTTATAAACTTGATTGAAACTATAATGATTTGACACCATTATTTTTTTTAAAGAAAGCGTATTTATTAATACGTGATATTAACGTTGTTGTCTCCCCCATGCAATTGAGCTTCGGAAATTTATATCGATTTTCTCTCAGGCGAATTAGTTGGGGTCCCTAGAAAAGACTGATACTAAGATATCTAATTTAAATAGGCATAGGCCTAGACGTTGTTGTTTGTTTTTTTAAAATACAGTGTATGTTACTGCCTAAAATTGTGATTGAATTTCCATTTTACTACCACTTTTAAAAAATCATCCTCGAAAGGATTAACTGTTGGCAGGTATGTATAAGACAACCACGATAACTTTATTATTAGAAAGAACAGATATATTAGGTGTAAAGAGTTTTTCCCTCATTTCTTTAGGAGACAATAGAATGATGAAATTCGTTTCCTAAAAAAGTGAGGATAGTTATTTCTTCACTTAGACGAAAAATGCGCTCTGAGCATGTACCAGGAAACGGTTTCATCAAAATCTATCAAAGTTCCGTGAAATATTTGAGTATTTATTTTTTCGGTGTAGGAAAGTTCAGAATAATTAATATTACTCCATTTCCAGTAATATTATCAGAAAGAAAAATCGTACCATTGGTGAAAAATATTAATATTTTAAACTCAATTTCATATGATATCTGATAACACTAAAAACTGACAGAACTTTAAAGGCTTTAAGTAGCATGTTTATTAAGTAAGAATTGAGTTTATTAGAGAATTGAGTTAAAGAAGCTCAAAACATATAAGTATATATAATGCAGAACAATAATCAATAATATTTATGCCGAAATTAATACTATTGTTATTAAATTAATAATTCTTTTTAAATATGAATATAATATTAGGAAAGAGAATCGACTCAAATTATGAGGAATATATTGAGATAGTAAGGAGCACACTGCAAGGAAGTCTGGATCAAATTACGGTATAAATTACCGGAATTTTGGGTGTATCATTCTTAAACTCCATTTTATCGTAAAACCCATTTCTACAGTAAAATATTACACAGTATATCACAGAAATATTTAATTTAATTAGGGTGATACAGTGATTTTACGGTAATCATTAATGTAAAAATTACAGTATATCAGATATTCTTGGATCCGTAACATGTTCCGATAAAAATGGATTTTCTGTTATAAGGTACCAGCACCCTGAGAGCCGTTACTTTTTACCGTTACTCAATCGGGAATTTTTTGAAGTAGCAATGATGTCCATGCAAAATAATTTTGATAGCATTTTTTTTCTGAAACCGGAAAATAAAATCAAAATTCTTGGAAAGGAGTATGAATAGGTTGCTACTGATTACTTATTCAGTTTAGTACCAACATTTTGAAAAACATGTAAAAACATATAGCAACAAACATTCAGCTTTAGTACAAGAAATTTCAGATTCGACGACCTGATGTAAAATAGTTAAGTGTATACTATTAAATTTTACGTATAACGATATTCGGGGTCTCGGGTTCGTGCAGGGCTCTCAAAGGTTCCTTAATAATGAAGAACTCATCATAATAACATCATAAGAACTCATCACAATAATTAAGAAACTAATTAAGAAATTTGCCTAATTTCTCAACCACTTCAATATATATATGAGTCGCTCAGAAGCCAATGCGGTTACGTCCAAAACACAACAATTGAGAAAATTAATGTTTTTTGATACATTAGTTTTTAAAATTCCTGGTTTATTAATTTAATTGGAAAAGTGTATAAACTCTTTTTTCGAGGTGTAAACTCTGCAAAAAAACAAGATATATACAGGATGTGTAAATAAAAACGTAAGTATTTATTGAAATAATGACAGCATCTTACAAATTTTAGGACTTATACCTTTTGGCAGTTGAAAAAGATAGGAAATTGTCTTGCAAATGTCTTCTAGTATAAACGAACTTTTATTTTTCTCAATCATCTCTAGATACAGTGACTAATAGAAAATAAACTGTTGGATTATTTCAAAAATTGTTTTTTACTTCAAAACTAAAGTGGCACTTTTCTTTGTTTTAGGAAATGAAAAAAAAAAATTAAAAAAAATAAGAAATACCACATTTTAAAACTACGAAAAATACCATACCCCTTTTTTTGGTGAAAAAATACTACGTCTGGCAACCCTGGTTACTATGAATTTCTTGTTTTTCAGTGTTACCAACAAATATCGAAAGAAGAAGAAGAATTTAATTTTTATTTCATAGTTTATGTAAAAAAATATTGATAAAAGGTGGACTCATTCACAATGGCTTCTGAAATTATTGTATAATATATTCAGAAACTATTAAAAAAATTGATGTCTAACCTAGAAAAAAGTAACCAACGAGTAAATCCTTTAATAACTAAGATTATTATTTATTTCATCAAAATTTCCAAAAATCAGAAAATATCAAAAAATGGACTTAACCGCATTGGCTTCTGAGCGGCTCATATAT
>NC_092208.1:40614266-40617340 GCF_043381705.1 Parasteatoda tepidariorum
ATATATATATATATATAAGAATGAACATTTATTCTTCTTTGAGAAGATTCCTTAAATAAATTTTTCGAAACGAGTACACCCGTATAAATATTAAGCTTAAAAAAGGAAATCTTAGTTTTACAACTTAATGAAAATAGTTAAGTGTGCACTGGAGAAAAGTACAGTTTTAGTTTTTACTTTTATAGAAATAATTATATAATAAAAGCACTAATTTGACTGTTAAAATGTAAAAATCATTATAAAATTTTATTACAAATGGTAAATATTTGAAGATTTCTGTGTTAAAAAAGTTTAGCCCTTTGACGTAGAGTTTTTATTAAACATAGTTTTCGTATTTTTTTCAATGTTTCGTATATAGTAACGTCAAGACAAGTGGAAAATATTACATTTAGCATTTATATAATATATGTTTATGAAATACAGCACGAAATAACGGCAACTTTTTCAGCGTTAAATAAAAAATCTTTCAAACATGGCTCCCTTCCAGATGATAACTTTTCAATTCTGCTCTTATTTGTTATTTTAGAACATTTGTTAGAGAGACGGTTATTCATCATTGAAATAATTTTAATTTCCTAAATTAGTTATTAATAAATTTTTGAATATAAATGAAAAAAAAATTCAAACTAATTTTTTGGAATATTATATTTTAGTACAAATTTAATTACAATAATTTAACAGATTTTTCAGTAACTATTAGACTGTTTTTTCATAATTAAAAAATACCAAAATATATATTTGCTTATAAGTAAAGCTTCAGAAAAAATATATAAAAGGGAGTCCCATGTCTTATCTGGGTCAAAGGGTAAAGCTTCAAAAACTTGCTTTCGTTTAACAATTTTTATTAAATAAAATTTATTGAAAACCAGAATTTGATTTTTTTTCAAAGTCTAAATATACTGCTCAAATGTATTTTTAAAATAAATTCTAAATTTTGTCCTATAATTGCAGTGAAAACATGTAATTTTAAAACTAAAACATGCTATACAACTATTTTTTATCAAGAATTCTTGAAGTATGTATGTAAAAATGTTAAAGAGAAGTAGATTGAAGTAGCATATAGTAATGATGCAGCAAAAAATTACCTTGTTAATAGTTAAGAAAAAAATCTAAACGTGCTTTTATTAGGTAATAAAATATTTAATTTTTTTATTTAATAATTCATATATCAAATAACATGTGAATATTTCAGTGATTCTGAGCAGTGATGAAAATAGGATTCGTGACTTACTATAATTAAAGTTATTTACAAATAAATGTCAGTCATAAAGTCAAAAGTCATAAATTAAAGTAGTCATAGTAGTTGCTTTGATAATCATAATAGTTAGCAAATTTCCATAGTTTTCATTACGTAAAAGTTTTAGTTAGTTTAATTTCGGCTTAGCGACATTTTAGCTTAGTTAAGTTAAAACATTTTATGGTGATAAATTTAATAAAACGAGATAAATATTTGAATAACAAAGTAAATGTTTGCAACATTGATGAAATGATCCATTATTTTATATTTATAAAACTAAAAATAGTGGAATTAAGTTTTGCTTACCTGTTAAAGGAAAGTGTTCTTTTATGTCTCAAATGTTATTGTATAAATACAACATAATCAACAGACTTTTACTTGTTAGTTCATTTAATTTTTACGTCAAAATCAATGAGATATAAGTTTTCACGTTAATTGCATTGTGTCTTTAAACTCTAGTAAAGCGCAACAGGTGTTTCTCATGGAGTGTTCCAAATCAAATTATTAAAAGGCAAGAAATATCTCCCAAGCAATGTTTCTTGTAAAAGTTTTTCTTGTATTTGGACAAAAATACTGTTATTCGATAGTTTCAAGAATAAGATTCCTTTCTTTCAGTTTTTGGATTTTGTACTTATAAATATATCACTTTAAAAAATTCAGTTTTAGTTCGGTAAGTATTTTCTTGGATTTGTTATGTGATTTATAGCTTTCCAATTTAGAAAATGGTAGCAGACGGTGCTGGCACAAGGAAACTTTAAACCACTTGTGGTATATTAGAAATTACTACAAAAGTTTATAATTAAAGCTTGCAACAACGATTCAATATTTTCCACGTAAAAAAACGCTTTGTTCAAACAATAAGTAAATTTAAGAACAAAAAAGTACACTAAATATTGCGGCAGACGATAATATAGATAATGAAGAAATACAAGAGAACTTCCAAAATTGTCTGTTCCAGATATGTGGGAAAAGATACAGGAAGTTTATGGTTTTGTGAGTCAGACGATATGGAAGCAACTAACTCCTTTGAATTCGCGTCATCGTCTGCGCGCTTTTCGCGACGATACCCTAACTCTCCCGGGATGGAAGCGCAAGCGCAACAGGATTCTCCACCCCTTTTTCTGTCTATTTTGTTCTAAAGAGCATCTGCGCGAACTTTCTTTTTAAGAGCGAATGCCAGACATATTTTTACTTTTTTAAGTGATATTGTTATATCATTTTTCACAGTGTTTTTATAAATAAAAGAATCGTTGCATTTCACATAATTTCAAAGATAACTATCTTTGTTTCTAAATGTTTACAGGTTTAATGAAAAACTTTGAGACACTTTTTAAAACGAGTTTTAGATAAAAATTTATAAAATTTTTTATTTGAATTGGAAACTATCTGAAAAATTTTAACGATATTTTTCGTAAATACTTCTAATATAGCTATTTCAAAATGAAAACAATCTAGCGCATTATCACACACATTCTGTATTCTGGACTTAATATCCACCGACAACTATCTGTTCCCAAATTAAATGTTATATAATGACTGAAATCAATTCTTCGTCTGGGGTAAAAAAAGAATCTGATCAATAAGAAAGAACTAAACGAAATCGTGCACATTACTGAAAGTTACATACCAATGCAATTAATAAAGCTGATTTTTTTCTTCTTTTATTATTTGTTGCTTTTATGAAGGCTTCATGTTATGTTAAGAAGGTTTTATAAGAAAGAGAAAAATACGATTTTTTAAAATCATCCCATTAAAATAAACCCTAACTGAATTCAGTGTCTATTAGAATATTGCACAGTTGCTTGATGGCATAATAGTCAATATATATATATATATA
>NC_092208.1:40617408-40633736 GCF_043381705.1 Parasteatoda tepidariorum
ATATATATAATAATCTATTTCATTTCTAATCATTATCAAATTGAATGTTTACAAAATATTTTAATGTACTCATATTACTTATAATTTACACTTTTACGCATAAAATGTTTGTATATATTTTATCATTGTTTTTTTATCATTACTTTTGCTCTAGTTATTAATAAATTATTTCTTAAATGCTAAGAGAACTTATAATAGAAATAAGGAATTTTATTAAAACTTTCGTAGTTTTTTATACATAATGTTTTGTATTTTAGTAGCATTTTGATCATTTCTATATCATTTACACTTTCACTAATACTATTAACATATTTTTTTTGTAATTTATGTATATAAATCTGATACTATACGAACAAACTAACAACATAAAATTGCAATGATAAATTGTATTTTTTTCAATTGTTTCAGCAGAATTATTTTCTATTAAAATTATCATTATTATGTCGAAAACATATTATTTTTTGGTTACATATTTATTCGTTTTCATAGTACTTTAAAACTGCTATTTATTTTTCCTATCATAAAGTTTGAAAAAGCGTGCTAAAATTTTAATGATATTTCATATGAAAAATTTATGTCACGTATAGTTTATTCCTTCATTAGTCGCATTTTCTTCCAAATTTTTCTTATTAATTTATTAGATTGTATATTAATAAATTTGGTAATTTGGTGGAATGCTGTGTTGGATTTTACAAAAAAGTTTTTATTGGTGAAATTTCGAATCATTATTAAATAGGATACTCATAAAAATGCATTGCATTAAAAAAATAAACTATTTTCAGATTACGAATTTATACTTTATGAAATTTGCTTATATTAGTTATCATTCCTAAAGCTAGTATTTAACTATTTCTTTTATGGTAATAAGTTAAAATCAAACGGTAAAGTTTTGCAGAATTTTAAAATTTTATCATCGAAAAGTTTCTCAGTTCTTTTAAATTTAATTACTTTTACACCTTTTCAATTATCTGATTATATTCATTGAACAACTAAGGCTTAATAAAATATTCAAAAGTTATATGAATAATAAAAGTTTATAACAGACTTAACTCTGGATGCAATATTTGATGGAATTTTTAATACTGTTTGCGATCAATTTTTATAGTGATTTGAAGATTTCTTCAGAAAAAAGTCGTTAAAATATTCTTTTGTAATAATGTACTGTATTGGAAAAATTTTAATGGAATGTTTTGTTCGTTTGTTCTTGATTATTCTTCTAAAAGGTTTGAATTTGCACTAAAATAGTTGAATTATGGAACAGAATACGAGGAAAAGGAGAAAACCATTGCAAGGTGAATTGATTTTCTTCTGCAGAATAAAATGCGTTTATTGGTGAAAAATTGGAATTCGATAATATTTCATTTTCAAGTTTTTTTTTACTTTTAAAATTCCATTTTAGTGATTTATTTTAGCACTGTGTCCATTTATTTCGATTGGAGGAGCATTAATTTGTTGCACATCTTTTTAATAATTGAGGTTAAATTCCTTGCTGATTTTGAAAGATTTTCAAAATGAGTTTTATAATAAATGATCAAAGTAAAAAAAAATCATATTTTAAAATATGTAAAGCGGAATAATAGCATAATAGATAGAAATGTAAAAAAATATATAATGCGCAAAGGAAGATGCAAATGTACAGGATATGTAAAAGTACTACGTAACTTAAAAAGCGTTAAAAAATTTGTTTTCAGAAAAATAATTTCATTTTATATTTTACTTTATGAAAGTCGTTGGACAGCCAAACCAATTTCAGGTTTACGACTATTAATGTTCAACTCAGTAGTCTTGTAATTTTTAAACAATCCTGAAGACAAGGAAACTCCTGGATAAGTACCCCAGAGGTATGATTTATTACGTAAACAAGGAGGACTTTGCGATTCGACAGGTATAACTTGCATCAGTCACCATTCATTACACGGGGATTCTTCGGCCGGCGGGGTTGGAACCCGCCATGACTTGGACACGGGCCCAGTGCCCTACATTTGAACAGATTTTATTTACCAATAGCTTGAAAGAGTTTTTTCATTAAATTTCTATACTTACATGGTTTAAATATTAGGCCCCAGATATTCAGTCAAAAAATTCAAAACAACGTAATCGGTATCATTCGAACTATAATATGGTGCAGAATTTTCGCAACTTTCATAAATTGCTTGATAGAGCCGTTTTTCCGTTCTAGGTGAGCTATAGTATCGTATGCTCAAGCTTAGAAGGTACGGTAATGTGGATGAATTCAGCACTATATTTACATTCTGGTTTAGACATTCTGTTCGAAATATTCTGTTAAAAAATTCGGTTCAACGTCATCGGTAGTATTTTAACCCTAATATAGCGCAGCTATGCTGTAACCTAAAAGAAATGCCTAATTGAGAATTTTTTCGTTCTGATTGCGCTATAGTATCATGTAATTAAGCTTAAGAAGTACTGTATGATAGATAAATTCTGCACTATATTTATTTTCCCGTTTAGACATTTGATCCCAGATATTTTGTTAAGAAATTTGGTTCATGGAGATGAATTCAGTGCTATATTTTGCTTGCAGAAAATCTGATTATTGATATTTTTCAATTTTTTAATACTCGAAATATTTTTATTCTGAAAGTATTTTATAGTATAGTAATGAGAAGCAGTAAAAGTATTCTTGCTACAGCCTTCTTTGGGTTAGGAGGGTATGTAGGTTAAGTCTCTAACATTTCGCTATCGGAGATATGGCTCTAGCAATGGTGTCAGCAATGCATACAGGCTACATTTACTTCCAACACGTGCTGTTTCTTACTGATCTGAAGCGGGGTGGGCTTCAAGCCTCTACTGGGAATCGAACTTCAGTTCTTCACATTGACATTTCATTGCCTTAACCTCTGACTAATCTCAGCTTAGTATAGAATGTATTCTCAACTGCAAGAATGTATTCACAAAATCTTCATAATGCATTTGTTTAATCAACGTATAACTTGCTTAATCTTTATTTCAATAAAAGGAGAGCATTATTATTGTTTACAAATATAAAATATAAGTCTTATTTTAAGATCTGAGTTTATTAAAATGGCACAAATATTCGAAACTATAATTGAAAAGTTAATAAATTTTTCCAAAGTCAAAATATTATGCATTTTATTTCTGGAAATGCATGGATATATGAAACTAGAAGTTTAGACAAAACAATTAGCAATGCTGCAAAATTTAAAAAGAGAGATGAAAAGCTCCGGAGAATTAGCAATTAAAAAAAAGACTTATTTTATTAATTATTCGGAGTTTTTAAGTTTCTTCGAATACTGTTTTGTCGAAATATTTTAAGCTTATTTCTCTGAAATATTGGGCATTTCCATAAAACGTAGGGGTATTAACAAAATAGGAATTTATTGATACTTTTATTTTTTATTTCTAAATTTCGTTTTGATAAAGTAGAAACGAATCTCATGTAAAGGTTAAAAGTTGCGTTTGTAAAGATAATGTAAAAATTCTGTTAGACTCGCTTATCAGTTAATTATTTATTTATTTCCATTTAATTTTGAATAGCTAGAAAAAATTTAGAGTTGAAATTTTCATTTGCGGGTAGAATATACCATTGTAATGCCGGAAATATATCGTATAATAAAAAACAATTATGGTATTTTATACACGAGTATGGTATTTTACGCGGTTACATATAAAAAAAGTAATTTCATATGCATTCGTGTAATACATTGTAATATGCCTTTAGTGTAGAAAGTAACTTTATATGTAAACCTTACACCATTAAAATTTTCAATCGAAAATTATGGTAAAATAACCGACAGCAGTCTGTCTAAACTATTCACAGTAAAGTTTATGGTGAAGAATTTTTTTTTTACCTTTAAGGTTTTGAAACCATTTACAACTAGTATGATTAAAATACAATGAAAGCAAAAGTATACGGTTTTTAACCACTTATAACTAGTATTGTTCCAAAACTGTAAAATAGAATTTATCTGGACTTTGGAGCTAGATTTTCGTTAGGTATAGTGTAGCCTTCAGGAGAACTCCTCCAGACACCCGTCTCGCGTCGTGGCGGATACTATTGTTACGAGGAAAGGTGACTTCGAATAGGGGTGTGGGGTGAATATTTTTGTCTTAATCTTAGCGTAAGTCATCGTGAGTAAACCAATCGACACCTTCTTTCCTCCATTCCACCCCCATTAGAAATATGCTATAGCCTGTTACCATTGCAGCAGACAGCCACAGACTTTCTGTCTGGAGGAGTTCTTCTTACTATAGCCGTACTATAATGGACAGTGGAGGGAACAGTACACAATTTGGGGAGTGCAGGTTCACCCGTCGTAAGTAATGAGAAATACTGAACTTCAATTAAGCAGCTTTATGTCACTGCCACCTATGCTTGAATGAGAATATCGTATTCTAATAGTCCATGGTCACATATTGGGTAGGGACGGACTCTCTTTATTTGTTGAAGTTAATGGAAGAATATTATGTTTTTAATGCTGGGAGTCGATCTGCCGTTATGTCGATCATGAGATGAACTGCTTAGCCCTCTCGGGTATCTGTCAGTCAGACTGACAGATTAAGAGACTGTCGGTCATCAAATTGATAGATTGGCTTTAGTAGGTACCCAGCTGCAAGGAGCAGAGCGGTTTCTTTAGGTGGGCTTAGTTGGTGAGATAAAACTCTAGTTGATTGACCATATTAGGTGAAAGCAGTTTAAAAACGGTTTTTTCTCACAGTTAGCAGATTGAAAATCATTTGAGTTATGGTTACTTGACTATTTTGTTTGAAAATGGTAAAATAACAACTAAGCAGATTGCTATTTTTCCATTTTTCTGAGAAATTTTAAACAGTGTAGTAAGAAGTTCCATACCGGTTTGGGAAACCTAATGTGTGAATTGCAATGGATTTTATCATTTATTTTATAACTTATGATTTCTCTGTCGTTTCACTGATTGAAACATTGAGTAAAAGGCATTGTAAAAACTCCCAGAATACGGTAAAATTTGATATTTTTCTACCTCTATAGAAACACCAAGAAACTCGGTAGTGCTTACCAAAACGTTCTGATGATGCTTTAAAAGAAATCAAAATTAAGATATGGTTTAATAATAAGTGAAAAATTAGGTAATTTTATCATAATACCTTAGAATGTTATTAAAACCATTTATTTGGTAAAATTTGCTTTTCATTTTTGTGTATTTTACTAAATGTGGGGTAATAAGAAATATAGTTTTGAAAACTTTTCCATATAAAATTACCAAATGAATCATTTAAATACCGTCTCGGTATTTTACTTATTATTAACCAGATGTTTTTGAAGAAATGTCATAACTATTCAATACGGCAATTTTGCCAGTTTTTTTCTCTGTGAAAAGAATAACATGCAGAAGTTGCCGTTTGCTTTAATATTTCATTTAATTCGTAAACATAATGCGATAATTCGATTATATTTTATTGATTATTCTTTTTTATTATTCGTTACGCTTATTTTACAAAAATTAAGAATTTCGAATAGAAATTACATATTTTATTTGCGATTTTTGAGATCGAGATTTTGTAGTTATTGACAAGACGTGCGAACTTCTAACTGCCAAGTAAATATATTAATAACAAGTTTACAATTAAGTTATTAAGATAATTAAGTTTTATAAGAGATAATTAAGTTTTGAAATAGCTACCTTGACCGTAAGTTCATTTGTGCATAAACAGGTTTCCTCTACAAGAAAAAGCGATTTTTAAACTTTCCTCTACAAGTGTTTTTGAATTTGATCAAAATATGGTTATCAGTAAGACTTTAAAGCTTTTAGTAATGTAATTTCTCTGAAAACATGTAAAACTGTGAACGATCTTATTTAACACTTTTGTTATGTAGATTAAATTTTGACCCTTAACGATCTTATTATTTTCAAGAAAACAGTTATAACAGTACCTATTGTTTCGATTTAAGAAAATTATGCAAAAAAAATGTATTTACAATGTATGTATTCATTTTTGATTTTTGGAATTTTTTCAGCTTGACATTTAAAACTTTTATTTTAAGATGAAGTCAATATTCAGGGCTATTAAGATTAAATGTTGGTTTTCCATTAAGCAAGGAAAAAAAATCGTGTTTAAAATTTTATTAAATATATGCATAATATTAATTAATATTTATATTTTTTTCTTGCAAAGACCAACATCACTCTCCAGTTGAATAAAAAATTGTTCGGAGAAGCCATCTAGTGAGTAAAGTAAGAAATAAAAAATATTCCGGGTACAAGAAAGAGATATTATTAAACCTTTTCGGTGTATTCTTTTTGAACTCTATAGCCCTGAATTATCATGGGCACGAGAAATAGGAGACGAAAATTAACACGTGATTTTGACGGATGCGAAAGGGAAAGGGTTAATTAGCGGTGGATAGCTAAATTAATAGCGAATTTTCAGCTTTGTTAAAACATAAATGCATAATGGCGAAATGATTTTAATGAGTCAGCTTCAGTTACTATATCTAGACTAACTTTTTGATAAGAAAAATACTGTTGCACCTAATTTAGTAAAACGTTTTTTGAATTAATTAAATATAAATTAGGTAATTATCAAATTTATTGGGCTAGATCAATGCCGGCACGCCTAAAATCTGTGAGTATAGGAAATCGCTCAGAAAATGGTGTTACTAAGTTTTCCCTCCAGGAGGTCATACAATCTCGCATTATTTACAAGCGATTAATTTACCGACTTGTAAAAAAGTGATACTGTGTAAAAAATAATTTGGCTACTGATTTATTACTAGAAACTTCTTTTCTCAATTAAGGATATTGATGATTTCCTTCATTAGACATATCGCACTAATTTTGGGCTTTTGTAATATTTACTTAACCTTTCATAATTGTAGGGAATGTACCAAAGTATGCTTAATTTTAAAAACTTATCTACATAAATATAAATCAACCTATAAAATGGAAAAATTTTTCAGTTTTAAAGGACATTTCGATTAAGTGGCCCGATGGTACAGCTGAACACTCAAAACAGCGAAAGTGGCGGCTCTTACGATTTTCTAATTTAGAGGGTGTTTTTATTTTTGATGTTTTTAACAGTTTAAAATTGCAAGGATTCATATACATTTCTAAAACTAACTTCGTTGTAAATACACACTGTAAAAAATAGATACTCGAATTTTACGAAACTTTGACGAAATCATTTCTTGGTATATACTACAAGCGGGTATTTCATCAAAGTGACAAAATAACTATCGTTACTTCTTTGTGGAAATGAATTTCATCAATAGTAGAAAAATATTTCGTCCTCCTATTTAATCCAATACTGAAAAATAAAAAATTAAAAATAAAACTTATAGTGCCCAATGTAACTAGATTTCATTAAAATCACTTTATCATGAGCACCATATAGCTGGGTCAATGTCACCTTAATAAAGCAGGAAAGACAAATAGAACAGACAGATAAAATAGATCCATACTCGAAACGGGACTTGAACCCGGGATGCTCCTTGTACGAGGCCAACTCCTTAATAAATGTAGCAATAAAGGAAACGAAGGAAATAAAAATAAAAATATGACCACCGAAGCCGACGTTTTCAGGGGGTTCCGGACCCGGTAGCCATAAAACAAAGCCTTTTCTATTGAGAGAGAGGGCAAATGCCTAAATTAACTCCCTCAGTACCCCGAAGGTTCTGTATAGAAGTCCAGGAAAAAAACATGAAATACATAGAACCACTTCAGAAAAGAAACTCAAACAAAATCATCAGAAAATGAAAACTCGCATTAACCAGGTCAAACAGCGATTTCACAAGCAAGCCAAATGAAAAGGAAACACTTGAAACAAAAAAACAAAAAAAAACCATCCTCTATTGAAATGCGCAGATTGAAAAAAAGAAGTCAAAGAAAAGATTACGTAACATATTAATAGCCAACTCCTTAACTATCATACAAACTGGTGGACTGGCTTCGTCACATTATTTTCACTCACCTAGGCTTCATCCTAGTTTTGTCATTTCAGTTAACAATTTCCAACAATGCAATACGATGAGGTTTCGAATAGAAGAAGCATTTTCGTCATACATTTAAGAGTTCCCAATTCGTCACAAATAACGTGATTTTTTACGTAATAAATGATGAAATAATTCTCAAAATTAACGAAATATAGCTCAAGGATTGTTGAATAGTTAAAAGTGAGAGCTTTATTTCTGACAGTGTAAAAATCTTTACGTTAAATTAATAAACAACAAAATGCACGTATGACAAATACTATGTTGTGTTTTTCAATAATAGACCATAAGAATGCAGAAAGAGCCAATAATAATAGACAGATATAAATAATGGATAAGATAGTTGAAGAGTTGGAGAAGATATGACAGCTTCTATCTAATGTGAATAAAATTCGCCGACAACAACAACTTTTGACAACATTTTAGACCTAAAATCGATTCTAAAACTCTAAATTTAGCTTTTGTGGTATTGATTTTATACGTTACAAGAAAAAATAAACATTTGAGAGAAAAAAAAGTTTTTTGAAATTTCATTCAATTAAACTGAAACTTTATATATTTTTTGATATATTGGGTATAACTATTAAACTCTAAAGATAAATTGTGTTTTCAGTATCCTTCCGAAAACAGAGAATTAAAGAGGAAAAATAGGGTATATAAAGATAAAAAGAATGTCATTAAGAGAAAATGCTTGCGTCAAATGCATTTAAGTTTGAAGCATAGTTTTTTATGTTTGTATGTATGAAGTATTATTATTTATTGCCTTTGTCCGGCGATATTACGCAAAATATGTGCTAGAAAGCTCGTCCCATCAATATGAACTGTATTCAGTATCATCTGGCATAATGCTCGAGGCCGATTTGTAGTATTTACGCACAGATTTTTGTACTTATACAACCACACATACTTATTATAGATGTATTTAAAAAATAAACTTTCATAGGTCTTTTGAATCTAAACTACGTAAACATGTTATGATAGAGCGGAATATTGATCGAGATCAGCTAAATTATTTCAGCCAATTTTCGATAAATAAATTTTATTAATAAATGACTCGATCTAAGTTAAAATTTACGCTTGAGATATAGGTAAAACGTTCCAAAATATTGGGGAAAATTTTGCACTGATTTAACAAGTCATTTACAAATATTTTCAGTTCCTGAACAGTACAATATTTTGCTAATTGAGTATCTGCAACTAGAGAAGAAGTGAAGTGATTATAGAAAACCATGTGATATAAATCAGATTTGATTGGATAACTGTAAGAGACGTCACACATGTGTATCAAAGCTGATTGGCTTTTGAATGCCACAATTTAATTTCGATGACGTCACTTGCAAGCATCCAGATGATAAATGAATATCTTTGACAGTTTCTTTCATTTAATATTTGAAACTAAAGAGCTAATACAGGCTTTTTGTTTAATATTTATGGAAATGATAATTTTGTTTTTACTCCTTTATAAACACTTTTATTTTTTTTATAAAAAAGGATATTATTTGTTTATTATTCATTATAATTTGCAAACTAGAAAACAATGTGAAAATCTGATCATATTTGCCCAGAATGTGTCTACATCATTTCAAAAAAATCACTTAATTTGATAAAGTATTAGGCTTAAATTCTGTACCAAGATATAAATTATTATCGGAATAAAAAGTTTTATTTAAAAGTCTTTTGTCCTACATTCGCTGATGCTTATCTGTCCTTTAGAATACTTAGTTCACCACTTTCTAAACTAGACTTGTTTGCCTGTCCTTCTTGTTTTACCTATCAAAGGCTATTCAATCTTAAATACTTTTAGTGATTTCATCTTTGTAAAAATAATGTTGTCTAGACACTTAACTTTTTCTCAAAATATTTACGAGATATCCTAACTTTTTGGTTAAGTTCATTCTCAACATGTCATGTGACAAACGATTTATCATTTTATCATAAGAAACTTACTTTCACAGTATTTGTAATATATATGCACAACATTGGTTCGGTATTAATGGGTATCAAATTTATTTATAAACTACTTTGTACCTATATGAATATAGTTGTTACATATCAAAACTGCACAAATTACCATGGTGGAGGTGAGCTTAGTGTAAAAATTAATTAAGCAACTTCGTGTACATGACGATTTTTTATGATTTCCCTAAACGAATAAATATGCTATTAAGAACATAGTTTTTTTCAATAAATAACCAGTGTCAAAACTAATTAAATACCATCGGTGTCAATAATATTATTGATTTTTTTAGAAAGTTAATTCCTCGATGGAATAATGATTGAATAAGTATCATTTCTCCGTTAATTTTCAATTTCCAGTACAAAACTTTTTCTTCGATTTTATACCGTTTATTTTAATTTATTTAATTTTACAGTAACTTCCTTTAAAAGTATAATTTTAAACCGAATAAGCACGTGGTTTCTGATAAATTAAGAACTACTTTTATGTATACCTACTAAAGATAATAATAAATTAAAATCCATCCCTTTTTCTATATAACTGTCGTTGAACAGCCGACGAAATTTTGAATTTACGACTACCAATGTTCAACTCCGCAGGCTTGTAATTTCGAACTCCATCCAGAGGGGAACTCCTGGATCAAGGAACTCCTTTTGCTTCGTGGAAGACTTTTTGATTGAACTGACCCACATTTGGGTTACATGTAGAGGTAAACCACGAAAGCACCCTACGGTTATCCAAAGGCAAGGGTACTCTAACCCATGATCCATCTACCACTTAGACTATTTTTCGTCAGCATTGTGGTCGTTGCGAGCCGGATGTGGAATTCGTATCGACCAGCCGATGCTAGGATACGAACCCGGTCACGTCATTGGGAGGCGAGCGCTCTATCCACTGAGCCACTACAGCTCAAATCATTCCTTTGTAATACTGAAACGATATTAACGATCGTAAATAGAGAGGAATTGAGCGCACAACCAAAATTCAGTACAAAAGAACGTTTGTTAATGCTTTTTGAAAAAAAAAATGGAATGGAATTCATCTTGTATTTAAATACAAACAATTGAATGGTTTATATCTAAATACAAACAACGCATTTGTAAAAAGAGTCTTCAAACATTCCACAAAATATGAAAATAAGGATTTTTGTGTTTTGAGGATGAGGCCCACAAAGAATTTTGTCCAGGGACTCGTAAAACTTTTGTTCAGCCTTTGATGTAGTAGTCTTCTTCCTCTGCTGCATTGTAGCCTTTGTAGTCCCAACATAGATACACATCAAGGAAGGCGGGAAGGCTCTGGACTACCTAGTACCCATTTTTACCTCTCCGGCAGAAGCTATCGAAACGAAGCAAAATTGTGCTTCTTATTGAGCTGAATTCTTATTGTTTGTTATGATAAGAGTCGTTAGTAAATGCGACTGGAATCGAAATAATTTTTATAGTTCTAATGATTATTAATAAGGAGAGTTTTCATACAAAAAACACATAGTTTGTTGACATAATAAAAACAAACTTACCTAGATTGACCACCTTAAATTAATCGACTACGACACGCCAAAATGGTGGGTCCTTCTTCTTAACTTGTAAAGTGCGATTTAGAACTTATCTACTAGATAACAGAACTATTTTCACCAAAATCGAGCTACTCGGTTTTACTCTATTACCTGGTTTCACCCCACTCTATTCTATTTATGTATATAGGGTAGTCGAAATTTACTGCTTATCGTTTGGATACATTTTATTAATACCACTTCGCTGAGAAAGGTTTATTATTTTAATTAATCTGTAATTCAAAGTATTAAATTTGTTTGAAAACAATGACTTGAGGATCAATGACTAGCAATTACTTGAAAACAACTTTATTCGAAATATTTTGTTCTAGAAAATATTGTCTGATTGGCTGTACACACATCGAAGTTCTTATAATAATTTGACCAAAAAAACATAGATTATTTTAATTTTTAAATATTGTATTAAACTACTCTTAAATTTTGACCTCTTAAAAGAAAACACAAGCTGCGCATTTATTCCAGGAATATGAGTATTTGTTTCTATACTCGTTTGTGCTTTTAATGCATAAGTCTTTTCAGATTTATTTTTAAAAAATAAATAAAAATGATTGCGTATATGTCTAAAAAGAACTAGATCTTGAAAAAATTAGACATTAAAAATGAAAGTGGAAGACTAAAAGAATTTCTTAAGATATGGCATAACGAAACAAAAAAAATGCTATAAAATTAGAGCGAAGTAAAATTCTAAATTATATTCAAATCACCCAACTTCCCGAGCAGGAAAAAAGTTCATAGCTCTCATTTGCATTTAAATTTGAATTCTTTTCAGTTTTTTTTCCTTCTTCACTTGCTTTTCGTGCGTCTAACGTCTAAATTTGAAATACAAGCCTCTGTTGATAAAATTAATTCATAGTGCATTTTTTAACTTTTGAAAGAAGTGAGTCGTAAAGCATTTAAGGCTTAAAAAGTTAACCACTGAATTTAATAAACTCGAAAGTTTTTCAGTTTGAAAAACCTTTTTTTATAATACAGGAACTTAATTACAGCAGAATAATGCTATTTTGTAGATAAAGCTTAGAACATTTACCAGTTCGTTAACATGAGTGGTTTGCTTAAAAGCTTACACTGATAATACATTTTTTTGATGTTGCAAAAACCAACTAAAGGTTTGCATTAAATTAAAAAAATAGAAAATATATAGAAATTTTTTAAAATTTACGTAACTGGCCCAAAAAGTAACTTGATATTAAGACTATATGGTATGTAAAAAAAATGTATTCTTCAATTTTGTTTCGTGTTTTTAAGATTACATTAGGCAATTAAACGTCTTCCGGAAAATACAGGAAAAAGTCAAATGCGATATTTTAATATTAAATTGTGCTGTAGTATTTACGATGAAATAATTTTGAAGGTCTATTTTTTTGAAGAATGTTGAAGGAAGGCAGTAGTAGTAGAATACTAATCTTGAAGATGATTATTAACAGTAGTTGAAGAAGAATTGGTTGTTCGTGAGAAACAGTGTATGAAGAAACACGAATCATTGTAGGAAATTATTATTATTTATTTATCCAATTATTCTATTGGCCAGAGTGATGAAGTTAAGCAAATATTTATTAAAAATCATAAATTGTTTTTAAAAAGAATAAAATATGATCAATAATAAAAAAAACCTTTTATCTTTGCAATTATAGAGCTCAACTAAAATGTAAATTATTCTTCAGTTCAAATGCACATATGCATAACTAAAATAATAAATTTTTAGAATGGCTCAGATGGTGTGGCTGATGGTGCAAGCAACACAGGTCACCTCTGTCCATCGAGCAATTAAAAATGCAAGTGTATCAGGTATACGTTTGAATAGTTTTGTAGCGGTTTACAATATTTAATATAATCTTATTATTTAAAAACTGCAAAAAAACAAGAGACAACTTTTTGTATTTACATTTTTATTTCTCCCAGTTAAATCGACCACTTTTTTAAGTGTTTTTTTAGTATATTACGGGAAATCCCCGGCTGAAGTGTAAGTAGAAGTTGTTTCAGTAGCGCTTCTTGTTTTTACCAATAGGTGGCACTACCACAATATGACGAGGTTACCGACCCGACATCACTACCACAGTGTGACGATTTTACCGACCAGACAGTTTCTGCCAAAGAAAGTTAGAAAAGTCAGGTATTGACTATTAATTGCCTTAATTTATTGCCAAGGATCCTTTTCTCATTCTTCCTTATTAAAATACGTAAGCACGAAAGAAAGAGTAAGAAATAATAACGAATTTAAATAAAAAAAAGAAGCATTTAGCACCCATGTAATGGTTTTCGAATTCGATGCTAACGTGTTAGGCGGATGTAGAGGGAATCTCCAAAAAAAGATTTTTTTCTGCTCTTAATTCAAGGTTGTGATATAAGTAGATTACTAACTACATTGACGTATTTTTATTTACTAAGAGAAAGTTTAAATAACAAAAAAATTCAGTTTTTAATGTTATAATATTTAATTATGAATTTTAGAAGTATTATGAATATTTTTGTATGATAGTATTGTTTCGAAGTTGAAATTCAAAATTTTTATTACCTAAATAACAGCATGATGCGCAGTAACATCTTACTGCCTACGGGGAAATCAAAATAGTTTTTTTACTATAAGCTATATAAAAACACCTTCCTGAACAGTTTAAAAATGTGGCTTATTATTGGTATGCCTCACACTCTTAAATTGCATCATTTTCTTATATTTATATAAATTTGATTTTAATTCAATGTTCGCTTTCATTTTTGAGAATTCATATAACATTTCAGTGTACATTTAAGTTCGCTGAGAGGAAACAAAACCAGAGAAATAACCTAAAACTGCAAAAATGATTTTTAAAAAATTTTTTTTTGCATAAAAATTTTTCTGTTATATAATATTTAGTGTTATGGTGAAAATCAACGTGTTAATCAGAAGAGAAGTCAGATATTAGATTTGAGAATAAGTGTTAAAGAAATATTTAAGGAAATGACTCTTAAAAATGAATTTTTTTCTCAAATATATAGAATTCTTATTTTTCCAAGCTATTTGGTTGAAATAAAGTTTTAGTTACGTTTAATATAGATAGACTTTCTCAATATCTTAAAAATACCCTTACATCCAACTTACTCTTTATCTCAGTTGAAGCGCAACTTGATTTTCATTCAAATAACTAAATTTTCTTTTGCTTGCATTTCGAGAGAAATTTTAGAACATATTTTAGTACTATTGCACAGTAAAAAATTTTAGTACATTTAAATTGTCTAAATGTACCTATTTTACATTAAAATGGTGTAGATTTTCGTTTTCTGTTAAGTTTTGTGGAACACCGGGGATGTTTCTTTTCACTACTTTTAGTGTATATGTATGGCAAATGCATTGGCTATAGCATTTTGAAATTTATATGAACATAGATACGATACACAAAAGAGTCAGTTAAGTTATTTTTATACAATTTACAGAAGGAACAATTAAGATGCTTATACTGCAGTACTATTGAAAAAACAAAGTAAGTGCTTCACAATTGATTCCGAGAAAAGTGACTTAACAACGGTTTTTCTTCTATTGCTTCCCACAGTGGACTGATCGTAGAGACACGATTCCCAGTCAAGCATCGCTGGCTGCCGTCAGTAAGTGGTTGGGTGACCACTTACTGATATTTGCACCACTTACGATATCACCCACCCTTGGTTCCACCAGCGTAGGAACCAAGGGTGAGTCGTACCGGTCCTCGTTGAACTGTTCTACCGTAAAGTGCTGGACTTCGGGGAAGTGCGGGACAGGTCGTCGGGCTACCAGATCAGCGGAGCATCTCCTCTGCAGAGGATCAAAACTGCAATGGCATGTCTTCGGATCATCCTCAGGGATGCTTCCCAGACCGTTGCCAATAGCCCATTGTGCAGCTCTAGGGTGACATAAATAAAGTACTTACCAATCTGATTCTGTTTCTGATGCCATGAACGATAAAAAAGAATTTCAAAAAATTGATAAAACAAAGTATATATTTAAAATTTTAGGTTTATACTGCCGTGCAATTGAAAAAACAACGTAAGTGCTTCACGATTGATTTTGAGAAAAGTGACTTGACAAAATTTCTCCTTCGAAAGCTAAAATAGCACTTCCAAAAAATTATAAAACAAATTTCATTTTCGAATTTTTTTGTATCTTACAATATAAAGATACCAAATATATGAGAAACTCAATTTTGAATATTTTGTCACGTTGATTTTTCAGTTGAACGGCAACATACACAAAAATTCTTTTATATGTGCTATGCAAATGTTTGTTACTCAAACATTTGCATAGCACAAATAAAGCATCAAGACGAATTCAAATTAGACTGAAGAAAAGAGAAGTGGATAGAAACTGAACATTATACAGTTATTTGAAATAATTCGCATATATTTTAGAAACAATACAATTATCCTTACTACAGAACTAAAAATATTTCATAGTGGTTAATTTTTGTTTTTGCAGTAACTTAGAAAAGTGAAAAACAACCACAAACTCACACCATTTCATACTCAATTGTAAACAATCTACCGTAGATATCTAAAATACGCCAAATTCGGTGTTTTTAGAAGCGATTGTAACTCACGAATGATGTGAAGGTTGGTGTAAGAATTTTTCCTTATCGACATTTAGATTTAATTACACTCCTTAAAGTACATATGAACGCACGATTTGATGTTAAACTGAAATAAAGGCACTTGCACCACAATTTTTAAAGTATATAAGAAGAGCCACCTGCACCGGTACCTAACTTAATTTAAGTGTTACGGGTAACATTCTCTAATTTGTATAAAGCCAAAAATAAATGCAAAGAAACAAAACAAAAATAAATGTCTTTGTCGGCAAAGCGGGATTGCTTTAAAATTAATCTTTAATTGAAATAATTTATATATATATA
>NC_092208.1:40634026-40643150 GCF_043381705.1 Parasteatoda tepidariorum
ATATATATATATATATATATATATATACTTCAATTGAAATTGGTTATAATCTTTAGTTTTCCTAATTTTTCACAGTGTATGGTAATTTGGAGATCATGGATTGATCTTGAAATATGAACTTTTAAAACAAAGAATTCCACCAATTTATTAGCGAAAAATTTCCATTCTTAAATTGAATGACTTTTAATCATATCAACCGATTTCAACTATATCTTTAAGTTTTTTTCCCGTAATTTTGTTACAAAGTTGAAAGTCAATTTGATGTGCTTCAAAAATACTTTGATAGAATTTTTGGTTAAAAAATGTGTATGCAGGCTATTGATAATTTATGTGTTTTTTGAAATTTTAAGTAATTATAATAATATTTAAATTATTTTAAAATATTAACTCTCAAAAAGATCTGTGATGTGGTATATTTTTATTTGAAAAAAAAAAACAATTTCTTTTAAAGAACGTGAACAAATAATTTTCCGGTGAAAAAATTCCAGTGATGCACTTGGTCTAATTAATTGAATAGTTGACATGTTTAAATTTTTTATCTAAAAAAAAAATAAAAATTTATACTCGTAGTCTGTTAGGCCTTAATATATTTGTTTTATAAAAGTTAGCTTGTTTAATTCATTTTTTCATGAAATTAACTTTAATTTCACGAGTTAGAAAATCTGTCAAGGTAGAAAACTAGCTTTCAAAATAAAAATAGCAAAGCAATTAGCTTGACAAAGTTGCTTTTTGCCAATTAAATTAACATTTTTTTTACTACTACGCAAATTTAAAACTATTTTGCATAAACTAATTACATTAAAAAAATCTTATACAATATTCCGAAAACATTGTGAAAATTAACACTTAATTTGACATTATGTACATGCATAAACCAATTAATTAAAATATCTAAAAACGAAAGAAAATAAAAACTTTTTATTACATGAAATAAGAGCGAAGTAATTGCGATGGCAAGCCGGATGTTTTTAGATATTTTACATAATGAAAAAAAAATGTCATGCATATTATAAAACGTTAATGAATCACTGTAGTTTAGAGCCGGTTAATAAAATATCACACACTCTACTCTAATAATTTCTTTAACGAAATGTAAAATTTTAATAACATCGAGCTAATCTCCGGTTTCAGGGATGCAAGATTTCAAAATTAATTTCCTCTGAGACTCTAATGTAGGAAAGCTAAAGATCTTATACGTTTTTTCAATCTTGTTTTAAAATCAATTACAGGTTCTTAATTTTTTGTGCTTTGAGAATATTGAAGTCAATTTTATACATAAAAACAAATAAAAACTAAGTTTAGAAAGTTAAAACATCCTCTGCGGGTAATAATTTATGAAATATTTCATTTGGTGTGAAAATAAATTTGCTTTTAATGACGGGTTTTACTCAGAGAAATATAAAAATAGAAAGTTTAGAGGCATGTATAAATGTTATCATAAATAGCTCTGATAAAAGAATGCTTTCTGATTAAAATATTTTATTTATGTTGTAATACATTTATTTTATTTATTTTCAAATAAATAATTTTAGAATACCAGCATTATCTATTCTAGATTAACGCAAGTTAATAACTTAAGTAAAGCAAAAAAAGCCGACCGGCCTGTGTAGGGGGCAGGGAATTGTCTTTGCATCAGCTTTGGACATTGTTGTGGTAGAGGTACGTGGGTAGAAAAGATCACTGCCATAAGTTGTCCCGTAATTAAGGGGGTAAGATGAACACTAAATCCAACAAAAGTACAATAACCCATTCTTGAGGAAAATATTTATAACCTGAATTCAGCAATGTGTAGCTCGCGAGCCGCATGCGGCTCAATAAAGTCATGGTTTGAGCCTTTGAGCAGTTCGATACTGTTGAAAAATTCGATGCAATACATTGTCAAAAAACTTTTTATTAGATAATCATCGTATTCTTATGCCTGTGTAGGGGGTAGGGAACTGTCCTTGCATCAGATGGGTCCTGGGGCCAAATCTCGGGCAAGGTATGGATGTTTCTTTCTCTCTCTGTGTGTTCTATGTCCTTTCTCCTTTGCGTGTGAATGTGACCACCCTTTAAACGGGTTGTGGTTGCGTGAATGGCGTGGCAGAGGTCAAATTCCTGGCCATAGATGGAGCCACTGAAAAACAGGAACAATCGCACCCCCACTGCCTAAACAGGCATACGAAAAAAAGAAAGAAAGCAAATAAAGCAGACACTCATGCTTGCTACTTTTCAGACTTTAAATTATAATTGAATTTTTTAAGCTCTTTTGTGTTTTCCTTCATGCGTATGTAATTTTTTATAATTAAATTAATCATAATATATCAATTCATTTATGTAGTCACTGATATGGACCTCGAAATCTAAAAGTGTATTTCTGGACAATTTCTTTCTGTAGTCACTGACATGGACTTAGAGATCCAATCGTGGATCTCTAATCTAGTTTCTGTAGTCTCTGGCAGGGACTTAGAGATTCAAAAGTGGATCTCTAGTGTAAGTGGATATACCTAGTCTAACTCCCCTTTGTAGCCATTGACGTGGATCTAGAGATCCAAACATGGATTTCTAGTCTAACTTATTTCTCTAATCACTGACACGAACCTAGAGATTCCAGAGTGGATCACTAGTCCACCTCATTTCTGTAGTGACTGACATGGACCTAAAGATGCAAATTTATTTCTTCTTTGTATGTTTTATTTGTTATTGTATTGAATTATTAAATGTGTTTCAATCAGAAAAAATTACAAGAAACATAATTTTATTTACCTATTTTTTACACTTATACTATTTCTGCTTTTTCGGAAGTATTAGATAATACTGCCCTTATAGACGGTCAAATTTGTTACTATCTTCACACGTCTGATGATGTGGTTCCAAGATGAACTCAAGTATAATATGGTTCTATGATGAACATACGTTTTGTAGTGTATCTGCCAGTACAAAAATACAATTCCAATTCTCTAATATATAAATATTTTTTAACTCGATTCTATGTCAGGGGACCTTTTCATAGATGAAGGTAGTTATTGTCAATTTCTACTATCCCCACATTCATGAACTTCGGACATGATGTGAGCATGCCTACTTTGACAGAAACTTCCACTTCGCCACTTGACAGTAACGCCAACTTCGATCTGTACACTCCTACTTCGATGGAACCGTTCCACATTGAAATTTTGATTAGCTATTTGTGACTGCGACATTATCCCCCTCCTCGCGCTGTTGCTACTCAGTCTCGATCACACGCAATGTCGGCCAGCATACACTCGACTGCTAATGGCAGCACAAAAGCAACCACGACCGTAAGCCTAATGCATCTCTCACGATCAGAAAAAGTACGGTGATCTTAATACAGCTCTCCCGGAAGCAATGACACAACTAATGATATCCGTCATCAAATTCTATCACAGCTATAATTCTGGAGGGGGAGTACTGAAGTGTATCTACCACTACAAAAATACATTTTTAATTCACTATTATATAATACATGTTGACTCGATTCTATGTTGAGGTACCTTATCACAGATGAAAGTTGACATGATAGATGGGACAATCCCACACGTATATTAACACCTTTTTAAACTTTTTTTTACGATTTACTTTCATTCAGATTAACACCTATTTTAAGAAAGGAATACATTAGTTCCGTACTATGCTTTAATTTATCGAAATTATGTTTCGAAGTTGAACTGAAATGTCTGAGAATGTATGAAAAATTAACTTAAATTTCGGCACAAGAATCGAAAATTTTTTTATATATTTTTATTCCAACTTAAATTACGACTGAGCAAAAACAATTGAACGACATTGATCTATTATTCCTTATTTGACTTACTAGGGAATGGAACTATGGAACTAATATTGTTAATAGCAGGCCAGACTTATTTTATGTACGAAGTTTTGTGTACAATTGTCTTCTTTTTATAATAAGCTAAGCTTACTATAAAAACCTTTGAGTGATTTTTGGAAAGTAGCTTATCATAAAAAGCTTATAAGCTTTTAAGGAGATTTTGAAGCTTTAAATTTGTTGTGTCTACCATTCTTATAATTATTTTTTTAAATGATTGAGATTTTTTAGTTGCATTATTCTTTAACTCTCAAGTCAGAAATAAATTTGCGTTGCTTTTCTTCTACAACAACAATATATATATATATATAAAAGCTAAAAATATAGAAAATAATATAATAAAGATTAATGAAAAGAAAAATTTTTAAAATAGAATATTTTTTAAAAATAATTTTTAAAAAATTCTTTAAAAAAATTAAAAATACGGAAAACAAAATANTATATACACACCATGAAATCAAAAACCAGATCCATTTTGCCAATGGGTTATAAAAATTGCAACATTTTTGTAATTTAGGGAAATTAAGATATCAAATTTGAGTTTCTTTATTTTGTCTAGCTCTTAAAAAAAGTGAAATTTGATGCATGAAAAATATCCTTTTTCACTACATTTATAAATTTAATTTAATTTAATTAAATATTTCAGTCCAAAAAATTTTAAAAAATTAAAATTTAAGCTTTTTTATTTTTTAAAAAAATTTGCTTTGGGCTTAAGGAAAAATATTTATGACTTTTTCTTCTAATCTAAGAGAAAAAATATTACCTAAGAATAACTTATCTCCGTATAAAGCCGATGTTCTTTCTCGCTTTTCTTTAATTATATCCAGTATCATGAATTTGAGTTGTAAATTGTATGCAAGTTATTCTCTGGCAGTAAATTTCGAAATTTTTCCAATTTAATGAAAATAATTAAAAAAAGTAATTAAGATTTATGCCAAACTCTATCTCATGTTACTTTATTTTTCTAGACAGAATGCCACCAGCTGTGTCTAACTTTATTAGTTAATGTTTTTTTGATAAAATATTACTGTTTCATTTTAATTACTTTCACCTGCAGTTTTTTTTTCTTTTTGGAAATGAAAATAAATCTCTTGTGTACAGAATTCTTATAATATTCTCAGTATTCTTTCTATTAAAAAATACTTTTTTTAGGTTTTCATATCGTTGAATGTATCTTTTTTATTACAGAAAAATGTACTTTTAAACCTTTTTTATACCTTGATAAAAAATATATTAACTGTGTTAATAAATGTTTTCTTATAAAGACATGCAAATATGACAGAAATTACAAAATAGTAATAAATAATGAAAAAAATGTTTTTTTTTTTCAAATACCTTAAGGAGTTTAAATTAAATATGCTTGACAAAAAAAACTATTTACAAATTTTCGTTTTTTAATAACTCTTTATCCGATTCTATACAAAGTTTAGGTTTCGATTATTAATATTAAATTGTAATAAAAAATATCATAGCTGTATTTACAATTCAAAAAGCTATTAAACAATTTTAAAAATAAACAATATTAAATTATAAAAAATAGATTTACATTGAATTATATCTGAGTGAACCATGTTAGTTTACTTTAATGCTAGTTTACGCGCTATGATTCTCGAATTAAGCTTGCATGAATAACATTTTTTTCGAGATTGAGTCCTCCTGAAATCGATGATGAATGATTATTTGTAAATCAGAAAAAGGAAGTTTTCTCAACCCGTGGATAAATTCACCATCTCTAGGTTTATTTAGGGTTTTATGATAATCATTAAAGCTAGGTTTATTTGAGCAAGCTTTTATATACTTTCCTTAACACTTTAAAAGTGAAGGTTAGCCTGATTATTAAGTTACGTACTTGCAAATAAAACCTTAAATATGAGATATTTTTCCAAAGGTTTTTGTCCATCTTTAACGGAACATGCGTTGAATACTAATATTTCTAACAAGTTTAAAAAATGATTAATTAATCATCATTTCTATTCCAATCAAATAAAAATGAAAATATAACAAATATGGAAAGGGTGCCTGCTATCTGGAATATGATAATGTAGTGTGTGTGGGGGGGCGGAGTTTTCGACCTTGCCAACCTTCATCTATCAAAAGGTACCTCGTGATTAAATGAAGTTAGCATGTCTTATATACCAGTGAATTGATGTTTAATATTCGTAGTGGTAGTTACGCCATAATACACCCCCACCAGAATTTTATCAGGGATAGAATTCGATGAACGGATCTCACTAGTTGCTGTACTTGTGAAAGACCGAGAGAGCTGTTTGTTGAGTGCTGAATGTGAGAGGTGTTTTAACATGGCATCGTGTTCACTCCTCTGTTGCCTTTAGCTGTCGAGTGTATACGTTGTGTATGATTGAAACTGAGCAGCGACAGCGTGAGGAGGTGGAATCTGTCGCAGTCACTCGTAGCAAGTCAACTGTTCAATGTGGTTTATCCATCGAAGTAGGCGTTACTGCGTGTTCAAATCACGTCCGGAGGTCACCAGTGTGTGTGGGGGGGCGGAGTTATCGACCATGGCAACCTTCATCTATCAAAAGGTACCTTGTGATTGAATCAAGTTAGCATGTCTTATATACCAGTGAATTGATGTTTAATATTCGTAGTGGTAGTTAAGCCACAATGTGAATTGTTTGTCCCTCCCTTTTCTTGATTTCTGAATAAGAGTGGCTAAACACAGCTTTATTCCATTTAAAGAATCCATAGCGGCCTGATTACCTTTTGACTCTGAAGATACGTTTAGCAGTTGAACTTTTGCATGCGTATACTATGATAAAGCTATAAACGTTAAAAAACATGCCTGAATGGAATCAGTTTCAATGATTAGATAAACCAAACAGACACCAGAAGAAACCAAATTACCATTTTCTAAAGAAAGCTTCATATAAAAGTAATATAGATTCTGTACAATAAATTTTATTTTTTGTTTTGGTTTCAGACTTATCTACAACATGCTTGAGAGCTTTCTGTGATAATTCTGAACTCACAAGTATCTAAATAAAATATTCCGAAAATATAATTGCAAAAATGCCTTGTTTTTTATTTGGAGGTTTGCTTCCATTTCTGATATATTACGCAGATTAAAAAAATGTTTTAAATCTTAATTAAAAAAAAAAATAATTGATGGAATATTTGGATTAAAAATCGAAATAGTGGCTTTATCTGTCCTAATCAGAAATGTCTCAGAGCAGAAATATTTAAATCGAAAAAATCCCATTTCTAATCATATTTAGTTTAAAAAAAACTTGTTTTAAAAAAATAATAATTTTGGTCTCTAATGAGGTTTTTTACGGTAAATGGTTTAATTTAGGAAACAACCTAAAAGTCAATATTAATGTTGAGTTAAAGAGAAAATTTAAATTTAATCTATGGATATCATTTATTTTAAAGAACACTGAAACTGTCCTATAAAATATCTTATTTGAATTGTAGGAAATAATTTTTAACATTTCATTCATTCATTAAACCAGTTTTGTAACGAATATTTTTGTATTTGTTTCGTAAGCAAATCATTTAAACATCTCTTAAAAGTTTTGGATCTCATACGTTCGACATTTCAGAAGAAGTTGTAAAAATTTAAATTACTTTAAAAATTTATACTAATTTACATGTTCTAGTAATGATTTAATTTTTTAAACTGTAGCAATTTATTTCCTTTATTGATAAAACTTAGGATGAGGTTTTGATTTACAGCTTACCTTATTATGGAGAAATGTATCTTTCAAATATGCCAAAGTCAAAAAACTACTACTTATTTTATTCATTTTTTTAAGAAATTTAATAATTTCGCGTGGAAATTTAAGGTGATTGGCAAATAATTATTGGATTAAGCGAATGCAAAAAACATCAAAACCTGTTTATTTGCAGGCTGGAACTTACACTAGTCTATAACAAACGCGCTTTATAACTCCTCTTTTCTTTTCAAGAAAAATAAAAAAACTTGAATGTTTTTCCTCCTACCAACCATATTGGTTATATATTGAATAAAAGAAAAAGTACAATTTCTTGAATTTTATTCATTAGATTTATAAAAGACCATATAAGTAGAAATCATGAAATGAATTATTTTTAATCGAAAAGTTTGTCGTTTTTATAATTTTTAGATCATGTCATAATTATTATTTTAGATATGTTTTCCTTTTTGTTCATGAAAACATCTCTGAATCATTAAAGAACAGATTTTAAAACACATGTTTCGTTCCCATTTACTTTTGCATTCTATTGTGGAGTGTTAATAATCCTCTTTGCAGAAAGCCGACACCATATTGTTTATTCAACTCTTAATTAGGAATCACTACTTTAGAACTTAATCTTTTCTCTCCAAAGAATACAAATTACAATCAAAATATTTACATTCATTCAAAACACTACTTATGTAATCTATAACATGCTTGAGAACTTTCTGTAAAAATTCTAGCTTCAAGAGTGAAATAATCCAAAAATATAATTATAAAAATGCCTTAGGTTTCATTTAGCAGGTTGCTTTTATTTTTGATATATTATAAAAGAGTAAAGAAAAAAACATTAAATCCTAATTTTTAAAAGAAATAACTGATAGAATAATGGGATTAAAAATCGAAATAATGGCTTTATCTGTCTTAATAAAAATTGTCTTACAACGGAAAACTTTAATTCGGAAAAAAATCCATTCCAAATCTTATTTAGTTTAAAGAAATACGACTTTTTTAAATAATAATATTAGTTTTTAATGAGTTTTTTTTAGATAAATGATTCAATTTAGGAAACAACTTAAACGTCAATATTAATGGCGAGTTAAAGAGAAAACTTCAATTTAATTTATGGGTATCATTTATTTTAAAGAACACTGAAATCGACCGATAAAAATGTTTATTTGAATTGTTGGAGATAGTTTTTAACATTTCATTCATTCATGAAACCAGTTTTGTCACAAATATTTCTGTATTTGTTATCATAAGCAATCATTTGAATATCCCCAAGAAGTTTTGAACCTTATATGTTCGATAAAATCATTTCAGATAAAGTTTTTATACTAAATTGCATGTTCTAAAAATGATTCAATTTTCAAACTGTAACATATTATTTCCTTTATTTATAAAAGTTAAGAAGTGGTACTGATTTACAGTCTACTTTATGAGGGAGAAATGCATCTTTCAAATGTATCAAAGTCAATCAACTGCTATTTATTTAATTCCTTTTTTAAAACAAAATCTTGAAATCTAATTTAAATATTACTCATGAAAATTTTAAATTTACACCTTTGTATCCTACGATATACATAATATGAAATGGGAAAGAATAAAAACTAATTAAACA
>NC_092208.1:40644949-40666167 GCF_043381705.1 Parasteatoda tepidariorum
AGTATCCTAGAAATTTTCGGAAAACTGGATCCCACCACGTGATTTCCCGGCCAATAAAAATGTAGCGTTAAACGTTTAACGCAATCTTGTTGGAAGTCGCATAAGAAGTATAGCTTCACAAATGTATAGAATTTAAATTTCAGAAGTTTCATGTTTTTTAAATACAAATTGCAAAAAATGTTGAACAAAAAATGAAGTGAATCAATTTTTACTAAAAAAAAATGAAAAAGTTTCAATAATGCAGGATTTTTTTTAAAGTTATATAAAAACTTAAAAAAAAAATAAATAAAAATTTTAACATTTTTTACTTTTTTAAAAATGTTTTAAAGATCTGTGAACATATTTTTGGGTGCTAGCACTTTTTAAAAATTTTAAAAGCAATGACCTAACTTCCGTAAACAAATTAAATTACCCAAAATCTTTATTTTAAGTTGAAAATTGCTATATTTTTAAAATTATTTATAGCAATATTCACGGATCAATATTTATATCCAGATGCACGAAAACTCACATTTACATTGTTTCTATTAATGTACCTTTCAGAAATTTCCTTTTGGGGTATGTTTTTAGTTAAGGGTATGTTTTCGGGTTTACTTACACGACAACTATTCTTATACGTTAACTTTGCTTTCATGAAGTCATTTCTGCTTTGTAAGTTCTTCGGGCGTAACATGAACAAAAAATAAGTTTTTATATTACTGTTCCAATTTAATTTGTTAATTGAATACGCAATATGTTAATTTCTTTCATTTGTTCAAATTGAAAGATTTTTTAATTGGGAAAATGAGACATTTTATTTGTCGTAAATATTTGAAAGAAAAAATGCAGAATGAAAATTTTCCTGTGTATCTAAATTGTACTCTTATTACTTTAAGAATAGTTTCCTTTGTTTAAATTTAGCATATTTTAATACTTTTAACTCTTTAAATGTCTTAAAATTTTATTTGAATGTAAATATTTAAAAAATAGAAAAAAATAAGAAACGAAAAGCATAAATGTTCTTTCTACTTTTGATATCTAATTTTTTTGACTTAATTTCTTTTTATTATTTGCATGCCATTTTATATTAGTCATGATGACGATCTAGTTAAGAGAAAAGAAGGTAAATTTGAAATAAATTTTCATTTCGAGCACTAAGAAATATTATAAAACGTTTTACTTGAATGATTTCTGCTATCTTTTGAATATAATTGAAACAAACTCGAAAGATTTGAAGTAAAAACTTTTTCTTCAATTACAGTATTGAAATAAAACAGTTAGACTATTTGGTATAAAAATTCTTCTGCAAAAGTTGCTTGAGTACCATAGGTGAAATTTCCCAACGTATTTCATTTCTACGAATAATAAAGGTGTCAAGTATATACTGATTGTAATATTTCAAACTTTGAGCCACACAAAAGTTAGCAAAAAGAAATATATCTCAACATCAAAGTTAAGCTGAGTCCGCATACTGTAAACCGTTATCGGAAACCTTTGGGTTAAAAAGAGAAAGAAAACATATCTTTTCGTTTTCAAAGAACAGAGATTTTTTTTGTTGTTTTAAGACAAACGACAAAATACTTTTTTCGTAGTTTTTCACATCGTAACGCTGGCAACGTATCCTGATTAAAAGTGGTTCTAGTGAGCACCAAGCGAGAATGCACCCTGGTATCTTTTTTCCTGTCCCTGTCGAAGCAGTATCCATCATCTCATTCTCCTAGCAGAATGTTCTCACGAAATAAGTTATATTATTGCTAGCCAAAGTGCCGGGTATTTTTAGAAGGTAAAGAACCATCCATCATTTTATGATTCTTTCTCTCACAGTTTGGCGATAAACAGGAAAATGACTGGTATGTGTTGTGTGTGTATTTCGAACGTACTGGACCTAAAAAGAGAGCAGGAAGTTTTTAGTTTTATAGTTTCCAATTAAAATAAGGAGGAAAAAAATATTCACTGCCAAAACAAGGAGAAGTTCTATATCACTACCAAAGATTACATTTAATTTAAAGGGTTTAACTGAAACTACTAATAGTTCACTGAAATTAAATATAAATTCTCATAAATAAAAAAAAATGCATTTTAAAACAACCATAGTTATTCAAACTTTATTTTATATTATGTTTATAAATATGCTAACTAAATTGCGCAAATGGAAAAACTAATTTTATTACGCCAATAAATATGCAAAATTGTTCCCATAAAATTTGCACTAATAAACAAAAATAGTTTCGCTTATTCTGTTGCAAATTTTACTGTTGAAATTTGTTTTGCATTTTTTAAATTAAAAAAATATTGAAACAAACAAATCGTTTACAAAAAAATTTAAAACAATTAAAAATTTAAAAAGTTTATATTTTTCTTAAAAATTTAACCTTAAGAATTAAAAATTAATATTTTTGATGTTGTTGCAGTAATTGCCAAGATGCCAGGTTGTCGAATAAGGAAATAATTAGTTGAAAGGCATAAATTGATTTTAACTTAGTCCTAGTATAGAAGATCTGATGTTTTCTTTCTAAAGTTTACTTCCAGATGTGAGCTTTAACCCTCATCTAGAATTTAAGGAGATGAAAGGGATTAAAACGGGGAAAACACTCTAACATTGCTATCTAGACTAAGGAGGCAAAGTAATTTTTTTTTCTCCTCTGGATCGAATAAACCTAACGAAAATGTCAATGGATCTAACAGCTATTAAGTTATTAGAATTACATATGTTTATTGTATAAAAAGTCGAATTTTTACATTTTGACCAATTTCGTATTTTTACTAATATTTCTAGACAAGTTTATCTTTGTTTATTATGCCTTTACTTACGCTAAATCAAGTAAATGGAACTAACATTTTTATTCATTAATTTTTTTTAAATATTCACATTAAATATGTATACCGGAGTTTTTAAAATGAATTCTAGCTTTTACTTAATTATTTATATAAACCTAATTATTACATTTTCTATACCTAACTCTTACTTAATACTTTCTATACCTTTTGCACTGATATACTATGTTATGATATATGTTATAGCACTTTCTTATGATATGTAACTGGCCTATATGCAAACTTTTTAATAATACTAAAGCAGCTTCGTTGTTATAATAAATATCAAAATTTTATTGCATTTAGACAACTTAACTTCATCGATGGATATTTCATCAATGTAATCTGTTTACAAACTTAATTATGCAAATAAATATGCTAATTTTATAATATTAAAAATAAATCCTAATTGTACAGTAATGCTATCTGATTTAGTTAAATAAGCAAATGCACTAAATTGCTTTATGTATACGTAAATTATTGTACATTTATGACTACAGATTCTTAATTTCACCGATGAGAAAAAGGTTCAACACAGCTTTTACTATTTTCTAAACAACTAGACCAGAAACCAAGGTCTAAACAACTAGAAAATGGTTAAATTTAACGGATTTCTGATTGCATAGAAACAAAGAAAAGCTCAGTAATTTCTACTACCGCGCTTTGGTAATAATTCGGGTAAAATTAACCATAAATTACAATGTACCAGAAACCAAGGTCTAAACAACCAGAAAATGGCTAAATTTACCGGGTTTCTGATTGCATAGAAACATAAAAAATCTCAGTAATTTTTACTACCTACGCTTTGGTAATAATTCGGGTAAAATTAACTATAAATTATAATAGAATAATGTGTTATAATGTTTAGTAAATGTGGCAAAATTTGGTAATTTTATCATGATTTCTTAGACCATATGGCATACAAACCATTTAATTGAGTTTTGTACTTTTTACTAGATGTCTGGTATTAAAAATTAAAATTTTGAAACCCAGAATTTCCGGTAAACCGTTACCGTATGGAGGAATAAAATACCAAATGACAAGTTTATAAATACTATATATTTTGGTTTTATTGCCTGAATAATATTTTTCTTAACAAAATTGTCATTACTATAGAATTTTTCCACCATGTTAAAAAAAATCGTTAAATTTAATAATTTACAAATTGGTTGATTAAAGTATCTCGAAAAAATGAAACTCATCAAATTTTTTAATAAAATAAAGAATCTAATAAAACACTACAAACTTTTTTAACTAATTAATTTAAATTAAAAATTCTTAAATAACTTAAAGCTAGGAAAACATTTTCGGTAAATTTTATAAAAGTTTTAAATCGAATTATTTGATTAATGCAAGTTTAATGTAATATAAATTTAGAAATCTAAAGAATTACAAATATATTTTGAACCGATACGTCGGTACAATCCTATCAAAAGTTTGATAAGAGAATACTTAGCTTCCATATATAATTGCTTTTATTGCAAGAAAATTCAATTTTTAGAGGCGGTCTGGAGGGCACACTTTATATTATGTCACTGAACACCATAAGGCATAAGAAAAAACAAATGCCTTCAAAAATAAAGTGCCAGAGTGCTAACAAAAGTGCACTTCAGCTTTTATTGTTTCGATGCTCATGTCGTCGTGTAATCTAATTTTAGTACAAGTAATGCCAAAGCAAAGTAAAAAAAAAAACAAAACGAGTAGAATATTTTTTTATCTTTCACTTATAAAATTGATGGTGGTTTTACTAGATACTATCTGATATAATAAGAATTGAAATATAAATCCAGTTATTTAGTGAGAACTTCTCTTAAAATATTTAATTTATACATAGTTTAGACTTTAAATGAATCGACCAAATGTTTTTCTTCTATGAGAAAATGTTTTTTTTTCTTTTTAAGGAAAAAAAATATTAACAAGGAAAAACAATGGAGCAAACAGCAACTATATATATATATATATTGATTAAAAAAAGTGTTTATTTCACGTATTTTAACATTTAATTATTTTTTATTCGCTATGTCAGATAAATTCAATGAACAACATTACATGTGTACTAGGTAACCAAATAAGTATTCCTCGTGTAATCTTATACCACGTGTTTATTTTGCATATAGTAATTTTTTAAACGTGTTTCTATAAAAGTAAAGTTCCATACTGACGATAATGATGCCTAATTAATATTGATAATATGTATTAATTGAGATAAAAAAATAAGCTATGTGGTTAAAAGCAAAGTTAATGGAAAAAATTTAAACGAAAATTCGTTCAGGGGAATCATAGAAAATCGACAACGGCCATTTTTCTTATTAATTACGACGCATTTAAAGTGTTTACTAATTTTGAACTGTGTCTTCCTTATCGTATGGGTTGAACATAAAAAGCAAGCATTTAATTTTGAATAGAAAAAAAAAGGTTTTNATATATATATATATATATATTGCTGTTGTTGCTTGTTTACGTCACACTAAGGCTGCATAATGGGCCATCGGTGACTTTCTGGGAAGCCTCCCTAAGCATGTTGAGAAGACATGCCATCACAATTTCGATCCTCTGCAGTGGGGATGGCTCCCCTGCTTCGGTAGCCCAACTACCTGCGCGAAGTCGAGCATTTCACGGTAGAACAGTTCAACGAGGACGGATACCGCACACCCTCGGTCCCTTTGTGAGCTGATTAAAGTGGTCACCCACCTGCACACTGACACAGTAGCCAGTAATGCTTAACTTCGGACGGTTTCTTAACGGTCAGTTCACTGCGGGACGGACATACACACACACACATCGTCTAACTTAACGAGAAATTTTATTTCTTTTAATAGTGTTTCATTAAATAAGCGAAAAAAATTGAGATGTACACATATTTTAGCCTCTGCAGTTACTTTAAGTTTAGGATATTCACATATATGGAAATTATTAAATTTGTTACTATCAGGTTAAGTAAAAAAAATAATTAATTAAGAATAATAAACGTTCAATTTTTTATGCTAAACTGTCATTTTCAATACTTATATAATAACGTTAAATTGTATTTGTCTGTTTCTCCTGATGCATTATGTTTCGTAATGACCATTTTAAAATGTGTTTTAAAAATTCTTTTGAAAAGTTTCTTGAGTCAAAGGATATGGCTATTGCTTTTAATATTTTAGTGACTAAAAACAAATGTGCTTTCGAAGTATGGCAATTATTATTGAAGAAAGCGAATGAAAAATTATCAAAACCTGTTTATTTGTCGACTGGAACTTAAACTAGCTTCTAGTAAACACTTTTTAATTCCGCTTTATTTCTTCACGCATCTAAACAGGCATGAATTGAATGTTTTTTTCCCTATTAACCACATTTGTTATATATTAAGTGAAGGGAAAAGTACAATTTATAGATTTTTTATTCATTAGATTTAAAAAAAAACATATAAGTAGAAATTATGAAATCACTTATTTTTAATCGAAGTGCTTATCATTTTCATTATTTCTGATTTTTAGATCAAGTCATGCATATAATTTCTGATAAATGTTTCTTCTTGTACATTCGAACATCTCTGAATAATAGAAGGATTGATTTTTAAACAAATGTTTTGTTCCCATTTACATTATACATTCTTTTGTGGAACTTCAATCTGCGGAGTGTTAATAATCCTCTTTGCTGAAAGTCGACACCAGACAGTTTGTTTAACTCTTAATTAGGAATCACTACTTGAGAACTTGCCCAATTATTTTCTCTTCTAAAGAATACAAATGTTAATCAAAATATTTACATTTATTCAAAACACTATTTTTGTTTTCTGATCAATTGTACTTCACTCTAATTATTTACAAAGCTATTTCAGACTTTAGTCGATACATTATTGTAAGAGTCCGTGACAGAATTTATTTTTAATGATTACTATTTTAAAAAAGTATAAGTCTTTTACAGTGTTCGTAAAACTAGAGATGGCATCAATTGATTCATGGCATTTAGACAACCCAGGTGAGCATTTTTTTGCTTCCCTTTGCATGACATTTTTAATCGCCCTATATGCTACACTTTTAATTAAATGACATTTTACTCTATTTCTTGTTGATATGTACAAGCTTAAAACCGTTATATAAATGACCGGAGGTCACATAAACATTATGACACACTTCTAGGTGAGTTAGCGTTAAAACAGCATAATCAGCGTTAAATCAGCATATGAACCCCTTGCCCTGAAATGTCATCATACGCCGCTAAGGGTCCTTCACCAATTATGAACTGTTTCATCGTATGCTTCTGAACATGTCATAATAGGAAAGCGCTCTACAAGGATATTTCCGGGCAAGGGTTCCCATGCAATTTCAATCTTGATGATGTGCCCTAACTTCTTTAGAAGTTTGTCGCTACATTTATGTGGTTTCTTGATACATATAACTTTTTCAAACTTATACATTTAGACACCAAATAAATAAAAAATGTCATTAAAAACTTATGTTGCCCTAGGAGTAAAACTAATTTCAGAATAGAAATGTTCTCAATCAAATTAGGAAAGACTAAGTACTTGAATAAGTTCAACAAAAAATTTGTTACCCTGTTTTATCAATTCCATATTGTCTGTTACATTAAACATAACTGTAAACGAGATTTAATTTTATTTTTAATTTATGTTTTTTATAAATCTGACTTATATTTGTTTTAGCGTTTCTTCTGAAAATGTAATTGCTTTGATTCTGGACCTGATAATTACTCGCAATTCTAGTTTGCAAGTAAAAGTATGGATGCCATTTTTTTCTTTTTAAATTGTTTACGCAAAGCAGAGAAACAATCTTAATTTTTTAAATGGTTAGATTTCTTCTGTACATGAATTATTTTAATTACTTTTATTTATAATTTTAAGTCTAGTAATATTAGTTTTGTAGGTTTTAAAATTCTATTTAATATTTTAGCTCCTCTTCTAATTTAACAGTGTATTCAATTTCATACATTTCATTCTAATGCCGGATCATAATTATGTTACTCATCTGACATTATGTTACATTTTTTCTTTATTGAAACTTTTATTTTTAATTAAAATTTATAAATTTTAGTCTAGTGTCTATCTACAAAACAAGGGAAGTGTAAAATATCATTTCACAGTTTACTTGTTCTCTTCTAAATTGACCGAATAAATTTTACCAGTTTGAAAAATAATTTTTGATTTTCATAATAAAAAGGTAATACAAAAAGGTAATAATAAAAGGTGTAGATTCAATATAGTTATTAAAATACAGTTTTAAGCTATGGTTTTAATTCTTCTATATTATAATTTGAACTTGTTCTCTAGCATTAGTTTAAACTTATACTTCTTAATCTTGTCTTTTTTAATCACTGTACTTTTTTAAACTTGTGCTCTAGCGTTAGTTTAAACTTATACTTCTTAATCTTGTCTTTTTTAATCACTATACTTTTTTAATCATCAGAATTAGGACATAAATCATTAGACTTAGCACACAATATTATTATTTTACTATTCGCTTTTTGAGTTCATTATTCTTTTTCATTTTTCAAACATTTATTAAGTATAGTTTGTTATATTTAGATTTTATGCATATTTATGAGGTTCTAATATTTGTTTATTCTAACTGTAGTTAAAATTTTATCCTCGTTCGTATGTATAATATTTCAAAAACACTCAATACTGCTATTTTACATATAATTTTCTAAGTTTACTATTTTTATTTTTGATTTTTTTCAAGCATTTATTTAATATGGTTTGTTATGTTTAGATTTTATGTATACTTAAGAGGTTCTTGCTTTTTTCTTCGTTGTTAATTGCTAAGTTGGTTATGATATTTTTTAACAAAATATCATAACCAACTTAGTAACGCAACCATAACGCAAAATTTGTGCTTAATGTCAACATAATTGTACCACAATTTAAAAGCATAATTGATGCAAATAACTACTTCTCAGTTGAAAGTTATGAGTTTCATTTCCTTCATTAGTGCTAATTTACATAAAATATTCCACGGATATTCAAAATATTATAATCCTTATATCAGTCAAACCACAGGCGTTTAATTTCCCTTATTAAATTCTTTTAATTACAGAAAGTCTACCATTGAAAAGTGTCTGCTTTGGGACTGGTAATAAAACAGTTTGACAGAGACTAAGAAATACAGCTCGATTTATGGCATCACATGAAAAAAAAGAATATNTATTAAACTATTCATACTATTCAGCCAATATTAAATATTTTTATTAAATAGTCTAGAAACGAAAAGGATAACTTAAAAAAAATGGAAAAAGTAGTAAGATGAAACATTGCAGATGCAATGTTGCATCTATCGCTTATTTCTTTGAAATTTAGGCATTTTAGCTGTAAGAGTTATGGTATGACAGATAATCTCTCTTTATCATTAAGTCATTTCAATAATAGACGGAAATGGTACGGATAATCACACGCAGACAAAAATGGTACTCATAATCACATGCATCACACCTGGCCAAATAAAACTTGCGGATCAGACTCTGAAAAATTACGGAACAAATTACGGTAAAAAGTATTGGTACTCAGAATGCTGAAACATTTTACGATAAAATTCATTTTATGGAAACATTTTAAGGAGCAAACAATCTAAAATACTGTAATTTTTATAGTAATAATTACTGTAAAATCATTGAATCATTAATTTATAAGAAAAAGTTAACATTGAAGAAATCATTCTGGGTTTAAATATAACAAACAAGTGACATAAAGTTAGAATTGCAATTAAGTTATCTGTAAGCAAATCATGAACCGAAAAAAATTAACACCTTTACAGATAGTAAGAAAAATAATTCAATTCAATTATAACTAAAAAAATTTTAAATTGTTGTTAAAATTGTTGTTCAATTTTAAATAATTCTATTAAATTTTTCAAAATATATGAATTAAATGCATTTAGTATTTCAAATTAAGTTTAAATAATTGTATTTCTCATTAGTTAATTTTTTAGAGTTAATTAAATTTGATCTTATGCCATTCATTAGTTGAAAGCTTTAAATGGCATTTTTTTACATAAGATTAGATTAGATATCATTAAAAAACGAAACACACTTTTAATATTAAACACGCATTAATTATCCACTAAATGAATAGTATAATTAACTTAATTTTATAAACAGATAACTGTTTCTGTTTTTCTTTCTATCATATAAATTATAGCTATTGACTTTAAGTCCATCTACTAATTTTATGAAATAGGTTACAAATAAAAGATAATACCATGTGACTTTTTCCAAAGCGTTAGTTGTATTTTTATTAACGAATGAGTTATTTTTTTGAAATATGTTTAAATCATTAATTTTTGAACTTAAAATAAGTAACCCTTTTTGAGGACGCAAACAAAATAAACGAGCTTCCTACTAAACACTCAAAATAGAACCATGGCATCGAGTGATGTTTAACACGCTCTGTCCTGGCGAAGGGAAATATTTTCGCATCAATTATATATATATATACATCATATTTTTACAAATGCTTTTAACAGAACAGAAAAATCTCCCTTCATTTTTGGTATTAGATAATCCATCGAACATCGTTCGTTACATCAAGCATTAATTTATGCTTGCAACTCTAGTTCTTATTATAAAGAAACTTTCAAAATACTTAATCGTTTTAGTCATTTTATCCGGGTAAAACTAGAAGAAAGAGGAACAAATTCATGAATGCTGGGTCTTTTTAAATATATTTCTCTGCAGAGAATTATTTCCATGATTTACAATTACACGTAGGGGAAAATATTGCTTTAGGGAATCATTAAGAGATAAAATATCACGCAATTTTAAGCCCAGGTTTCATTTGAGAGGGATGTACGTCAAATAAAATATAATCTCAATGCACCAATTCTATAAAAATATTTTTACCTCTTTTATAAATAGAAAATGATAAATTATATCGAATAATTTTCTTGCCTATTATATCTGTCAGAAAATATTAAATTACTTTCTTTCTGTTAAGTTATTTTGATCTAAGTTTCTTTTCTGCGAATGTTTTTGGTCATTAGTGACAAAAAATTACTTTTTATTAAAACTCAAATTGTATTTTTTTAAACTTTTGTAAGATTTATAATGCATTCATTTTTAACTATTTAAGAGTAAAAAACTGAATAAGCACTGCTAGTTAAGTCCAAACATCACAGAACGTTGAAGTAACAAATGTCTTATAAATTATGTTCGATAATATTTGGAGAAAGTCACACAAATGTCTTTATTAATTTCCTAAGCTATAGAAATGACCACATTTTTGCTACTGAGATAATTTTGAAAAGTTTCTGACGCACTTGAGAGAGATATTTATTATTAGAACAGCAAGAATGGTTATATTTAAAGTAAGTTATTTTAAAAATAAAATAAAATATGTTCAAAATACATAAGAAAAATTATGTTAGAAAACCGATACTTATGAATCATTGCCTTACAAAAGCTTTATAAACATCCTGTAACGAAACCCCACTTCTCCTTATACCTTTAAGTGTTTTAAGAGCCCTTAGCTAACCTTTCAATAAGCAAATTTATTAGTGTTTTTATGAGTTTGTCTGTTCGCCCATTTAACTGAAATATTGTTATTTTCTTACTCTTAACAATATTTTTTGTTGGGCACTAAGTTAATAGAATGCTTAAACATAAATCACTTGCATTCTCTTAATTTATACCATTCTCATTACGTTATTATTTTTCAAAGGAAAATGATAAAATATGAGAAGTATGAAGGTAAAATTCAATACAATTTCGTTAAAAATATTTAAATATAACTATTATCATTATTAGCATAAATTTCCCCACTTATGGTGCTTCTCTTAGATTTTTATTTTTAATAAATTACTATGATACTTTTTACTGCGAGATTAATACTAAAATCGTTAAAATTATTATTAAATTAAAATTATTATTAAATTAAAATTATTATTAAATTAAAATTACTATTAAGTTAAAATTACTATTAAATTAAAATTATTATTAAATTAAAATTATTATTAAATATTAAACTATTATAAAATTAAAATTATTATTAAATTAAAATTATTATTAAATATCAAACTATTATAAAATTAAAATTATTATTAAATTAAAATTTATTAGTTAAAATTAATTTTAACAATATCGATGAGTAATTTTTCTATTAAAATATTGACAAAGTTTTTTTACTGTTAAGCAAATACTGAAATTAACTTTCGGCTCATACTAGTCCTATTCAGCTAATATTAAACTATTCATACTATTCAGCCAATATTAAATATTTTTATTAAATAGTCTAGAAACGAAAAGGATAACTTAAAAAAAATGGAAAAAGTAGTAAGATGAAACATTGCAGATGCAATGTTGCATCTATCGCTTATTTCTTTGAAATTTAGGCATTTTAGCTGTAAGAGTTATGGTATGACAGATAATCTCTCTTTATCATTAAGTCATTTCAATAATAGACGGAAATGGTACGGATAATCACACGCAGACAAAAATGGTACTCATAATCACATGCATCACACCTGGCCAAATAAAACTTGCGGATCAGACTCTGAAAAATTACGGAACAAATTACGGTAAAAAGTATTGGTACTCAGAATGCTGAAACATTTTACGATAAAATTCATTTTATGGAAACATTTTAAGGAGCAAACAATCTAAAATACTGTAATTTTTATAGTAATAATTACTGTAAAATCATTGAATCATTAATTTATAAGAAAAAGTTAACATTGAAGAAATCATTCTGGGTTTAAATATAACAAACAAGTGACATAAAGTTAGAATTGCAATTAAGTTATCTGTAAGCAAATCATGAACCGAAAAAAATTAACACCTTTACAGATAGTAAGAAAAATAATTCAATTCAATTATAACTAAAAAAATTTTAAATTGTTGTTAAAATTGTTGTTCAATTTTAAATAATTCTATTAAATTTTTCAAAATATATGAATTAAATGCATTTAGTATTTCAAATTAAGTTTAAATAATTGTATTTCTCATTAGTTAATTTTTTAGAGTTAATTAAATTTGATCTTATGCCATTCATTAGTTGAAAGCTTTAAATGGCATTTTTTTACATAAGATTAGATTAGATATCATTAAAAAACGAAACACACTTTTAATATTAAACACGCATTAATTATCCACTAAATGAATAGTATAATTAACTTAATTTTATAAACAGATAACTGTTTCTGTTTTTCTTTCTATCATATAAATTATAGCTATTGACTTTAAGTCCATCTACTAATTTTATGAAATAGGTTACAAATAAAAGATAATACCATGTGACTTTTTCCAAAGCGTTAGTTGTATTTTTATTAACGAATGAGTTATTTTTTTGAAATATGTTTAAATCATTAATTTTTGAACTTAAAATAAGTAACCCTTTTTGAGGACGCAAACAAAATAAACGAGCTTCCTACTAAACACTCAAAATAGAACCATGGCATCGAGTGATGTTTAACACGCTCTGTCCTGGCGAAGGAAAATATTTTCGCATCAATCCCAAACTGTTCCAATTCAAGAGCTATTTCAGCATAATCTCATTAGTGGTGGAATTATTTGGTTTAAAAAGAAAGTAAAAAAAACGAAAAGAAAATATTTTTATGGATGTTTAATTTAAAAGTGTTACAGTTTTTTAAAAATAAAACATCTGTGGCCATTGATTATTTTCCTAATCAGGGAAATGTATGAAATTCAAATTACATTTAAATTCGTAACCTTTTCAAAATATCTATTTAATGGCAAAGATTTGTGTTAGTTTCAGCATTAATATTGGTCTATAAATACCTCTAAATTTTTTTGTACCCGCACTCTGAGTGCCGGTACCTTCTTTTATAATCCTTTTCTTTTATAAGGTAAATTCTTTCCTAATCCGTTAAATCTATTTTTGTCGAAACATGTTACGGAACAAAAAATCTCTTATATTATATTTTTAAAGTAATAATTACAGTAAAATCTCTGAATATTTCGAATTTATTAAATATTACTGTAAAAATTGCCGTATAATAACGGCAAAATGAATTTTACTGTTACTTTACACCGTGATTTATCTGGATATGAGAAGTTAACTCTTTAAAATTTTTTAGATATAAATGCAAATGATATGATTGAAATAATTTTTTTTTGGATAATGGCGTGCACTTGGGTCTATTTCCCATTGGCCTCAGAAATGCCAGAATTGCTACTCTCTTATCATTACCTAATGAGCACCTATTGCTAAGCCACGGTGGTGCACTGTGGAACAAAAATCCTTTTTCGCTGTCAAGAATAAAAAAAATTAAGTTATAAGAAGAAAAAATCTCAATATTGTTTTTTGTAGTAAAATGTCCAAGTAATATGACGGTGTATTTTGTTTTTTTTTTGGTTTATTAATGGAAATAGCAATTAAATGGAAACAAAGTCGAAATAAAAAAAAATTTTTTTTTTCATTTAAATTTTTATTAATATGATAAATACTTATAGTAAATAAAAATATTAAAACTATGCATGATTTATACATAAATGTATTTCTAAGATATCTATGAATTCATTATTTTATATAAATACTATTAAAACCAGAGCCATTTCCCTATTTCTGCTCTGTACAATGAAGTTGTAACTTTAGGGTGCTCTTTAAAAAAAGCCTTACGTTGCCGAGGTAAAAAAAAAAAAAAAGTTTACATTTGTTTGGTATGATCCACTCAAGAACTAAAAAAAATTAGCTGCGAATATTTGCGAATTTGGCTGATATATCGATTTTTATAGTTCTAACCATTTTTATAAAAACGATTTTCTTATATCCACAAGGCTGAACAATCTTGCCATTTCTTTAAACTGAAATTTAATTGAAATTTTTAAATCAAAATTTTTTATATCTAGCAAAATTGTTTCATTATTTTTTTTTAAATTCGATAATCGAATTTGTAATTAACAATCTTAAATATTTTGATTCAATTTATTTAGTTTAAATTTGGTTTGATAAATATTTGCGATTTTACATCTATTCCTTTATTTATTAAAATTATTAACCACAAATTCGTAATCAAAGATCTCAAAAACTACTAGTAAATAATTTTTATTTATTTAATTACAATTTTTTCAAAAATCATCCGCCATTTTGTTTTTTTGAAATTTTGACTTCACATTTGAACCAGCGACCCAAAAAATCTATAGGTGATAAGTTTTTAAAACATTCAAGTTAATTATCTAATTTTGGCAGCAATTTTCTGATTTTGTCCCACTGTGCGGTGGAGTAGCGTCGCCCACGTCATACAACCACAAACCCGTTTATAGGGTGGGTTACATTCACACAATCACTCAGAGGAACGGACATAGAACACAGTGAGAGATAATTAAAATAAGTTAAAACCGATAATTTGGATTTGGAAAGTGATTTAATATTCATACGATATTGCACATAACTTTATTTAAGTGATAATTTTCCAAGATTCTTTTCTCAAAAATATGCAAAGCTAGGAAATCTGAACAATCTAGAGTAATTTAATTGCTTAAATGCACATACGCTTAAAAATTAAGATGCATTTCATTATTACGGTAAAAATTATTTAAATGAACAAACAATGCGAAAAACAAAGATTTAAATTAAACTGGATCTGATTTCAATAATTTAATAGCGAAGTGCAATTTTTAACAGGAAAGTTGAGTGGCGTTATCATAATTTTATTAACAAGCAAAACTCTAAGTAAGTATGGATGAAATAATAAATTGTTATTAGAAAAGTAGTGACTTGCTTTCCTCTTTTAAGAAAACGTCGTAATTTAATTAGTCATTCAGATAATTAAATTTAGTTTCAACTCATTTATTTTATTACATAAGATTTTTAAAAAGTTCGATATTTATTTCTATTTTGTGCCAAAGACTCTTTGTTTTGCAAATACTACCTCTGTCAATTTTTCAGAATTTTTTTTTAACTTCTAAATGATTATGATATGACTTATTGTACTTAATTGATAAAAGTTGAACATTCAAATAAGTGGTTTAAAGCGGTGTCAATGATAATGATATATATCTGATGAGATTTAGCGATATCATTTAATGATCGATTTTAAAATGTTCGATATTTATTTCTATTTTGTGTCAAGGACTCTTTGTTTTTCAAATACTACAGCTGTCTATTTTTCGGAATTTTTTTTAAAAATCTTCTAGCTGATTATTACGACTTATTGTACTTAATTGATAAAAGTTGAACAATCAAATAAGTGGTTTAAAACGGTGTGAAAATGACATTATCCAACGTTAACTATAGAAATTTAATGATGAGATATATCTGATGAGATTTTGATATATAATTTAATGATCGACTAAGTACTTCAACTCTATCTCACATACATACAGGAGGACAAAAAAAAATGTAAATTGATAAATAGGATATATCTTCGCGAGAAACTTACCTAATTAATATTGAAATGCTTATTATAATAATTTTAGTTGAATTTATGTGTGATCGAATGTGCGTGTAAAAGGAGTGCAGGTGAATGGAAATTCTGCTTTTGTTGAAGGCAAAAAGGGAATATTGTCCAGGGTGGGAGTCGATTCCCTGCCGGTCATGATATTGTCGACTTAGCCTTGTTGTTGTTGTTGCTGCACACTCACATTGGCCAGCAGAGCTCAACCAGATCCATGACGTTATACACCCTCCAACACCGTCAATGGATCATCTGCTAAATCTTGAATAGTACGACTTAGCCCTTTCGCTAATATGTATACCAGCAATTTTTTGAATGTAGCAAATGAAATATTTTGAAAAATTGTAGCGTAAGATTCTTTTTTTATTTAGAGGTCTCTACAATACGTATTTTAGAAGCCGTGGTGGCTCAGAGGATAGAATATTCGCCTCCCAATGAGGTGAATTGGGATTCGATCCCAAATCCCAAAAAGCACACGAAGAAACAGTTCATAATAGCGGAGGAATTCATATCGGTGCATGACGAAATTTCAGGATATGGGTATAAATGAAATTTTAATCCCGATGAATTGTTCTACCCCCCCCCCCATAAAAGTTTGCTGCAATATTTACGCAAAGTTGATCAGCGATAGTTCAGGGCTATAGATCGATCGGCTCCCAATGAGGTGAACCGAGTTCGAATCCTGGTGATGGCTGGTTGATACGAATTCCGGCTCGCACCAACCACAGCGTTCACGAAAAATATCCACAGTGGTAGACGGATTATGTGTTAGAGTCTCTTTGCTGACAGACTGACCATGGGAGCTTTTCGTGGTTTTCCTCTCCACGTAACGCAAATGCTGGCTAGTTCCATCAAGCATTCCTCCACGAAGACGAATTTCTCCCAACAGTAGTTCTTTTGTCTTCTGGGTTGGGTTCAAAATTACAATTCATCGAATATTGGTAGTCGTAAGCCCGAAATTGAGTCGGCTGTTCAACGATTATTATAAAATATGTATTTTAATTAATGACTTTGAAATTTTTCTTGAACACTGTTTAGTTAAGTGTGTTGCGTACGTGCATAGCTAGCTAGTCCCTTTTGGAGACAGCTGACAGCCGTCTCCAAAAGATAAAATAATATTTGGCAAGATAGTATGAATTTAAATATTATTAATTACTCTAAAAAATCCATCTTCTTATCAAAAAAATTCGATGAAAAATATAGTCTCGTATGTATCCAAACAATTAAGAAAACTAACGACTTACTTAAACGTTGCATTAGAGTGATAAAAATTGAAACCGTTTTCAAGTTTTCTATAAAAGTTCCTTAGAGTATTAGAAAACAAAGATTAATGGGACAAAGTCAATGAACCAAATTAACACTTACTTAGTTTCTGGGAGTAGAATGGCCTATAAGCGGGAGTGAAAACATTAAATCGTAAAGAAGGTGTAAAAGGGCCTGGCGTGGCCCTTGAAACTTCCCACACAAACTAATTTTGCCGTAGCACTAGACGCTATGCACATAGTTTCTCGGAAAATGTTTGGAGATACTTTGGTTTGATCGGAAAGTATTAAGCAGCAGCGAAAATTGTTCTTATATTTTTTTATTTTTAGAATAATAGATTTGCATTAAGTAGAACGAATAATCCATTGCCAGCCTATATGTTCCGTGTTGCTATAAAAAGTAAATGTTCTTTCGGGGAAGAATTTTTATGAGATGAGAAAGTTGCTGGTATTTTATTAATATATTGTAACTATTCTTATACGTTTCTTTGAAACACATATTTTTCATAACTCGCCACCTCTAAGAAGATTATTTTTTGTAAACATTTTTAAGGGAATTTTTTAGAAGGATTCCTCTTAGAAAACTAAAGTATTTTTAATTAATTCTGGTAAAATGTGACAGTTTAACTTTAAGGTAAACTACTCAAATATTTTACTGCTTGTTAGGGACATGGTATTCCAGTGGTTAGAGGAGCAGACTTCTGCTTGGAGGGCATTGATTTTATCAAAATCATTACCAAAGCGATTCGGTAAAAATTACCGAATTTTTTGGTGTTACTGTAGAGTTAGAACCGTGGTAAATTTTACGATATTCTGGCAGTTATAACCTCACTTTTTTCAATGTAGGTTATGTTTACAAAAATACACTGACAAATAAAATTGGTCACATATTGATTAAAGAATACTAGGTAATATTTTGACACTTACCTTATTTATGGGGCCGTGGTAGGCCAGTGGTTAGAGAATCAGACTCCGGTCAGGAGGGTCCGGGATTCAATCCTTGACTCCACAGAGAGTACATGCTATATACGTCGATGTAAAATCTGCTGAAGAGAAAGTTCAGTGGTCGGTCGTTGATAAGTACCATGGGTATAGAGATTTAAAGAAAATTTCCTTCCCTTTCACATATATGTCTAAATTGAGAAAATGGCCTCACGTATGAGTGGTGCTTCCCTTTATCCTTGTGGATCTGTGCTAAGGAGTATTTTTACCCTTGCGGTGCTCTCTTGTTAAATGAAAGGCTCACTTCCTTGATTTAATTTGCAAAAGGCCAATGGCTGGCGAGTTTGGCTTGTCCAACCATTATTAGACACAACAATAATTGGATGTAAGTAAAAATTTTGAAGTGAACACACAGACAAAAAGAAAAACATTTCAGTCACAATTATTTTTTGGAACGATTTCAGAGATAAAATCCACATTTTTTGGTCATTTTGCAATTCTCTTGCTGAAATTCGCTACTTTTAACAATAATTTCTTGAACATGAGCATGAACTCATACTTTCTCACTGGTGTTTCATCCAAATATTCTGAGTGGTTTCGTGACTTCCCACTTGATATGTAAATATTATTGAACAGTACAACGACACACCATAAACTCAATGGCAAAGACATTCAAACTTTATAATTAATTCAATTTTCATAGTCTAATCTATAGTAGATTTCGTTCAGTCATCACAATAAGTTCACATCGTTTTAGATTATAAAATATATTTTGTTGTGTTTCAAATACATTTTTACTGTGTTCAAATTGAAAATTCAATAAGATTAAGAAATAGTATTGCATAGCTTGTTTGTTAATTTACATGGTTTATTTATTGGTTTGTGGTTTACTTAGTTTATTTGTAAAAATGTCTTTATTAATCCCGATTTGCGCATAGTTTGCAAAATATGGTATAAAATTGTGCTATTAACTATTAAAAAAAATTTTTTAAGTCAAATTTATATGAACTTTATTTTTGACATTTTGTCACATTTATACTAAGAAATATCTTTTTTACACTGTATGTTAAAACTTCTTTTTTCTTCAGTAGATACCAACTATTATCAAACATGGTATGAAAAACACTTAATTGGCTTAAAAAGGATTTCAGGTAAGAAGGTAAGATTCTGTTTTATAGCTTTTTTTGGAACTTAGAGAGACAAGAAGATTAGATTAGAAGAAACTAAATTGCTGCAAAATTAACTAAATGACAGACTATCAAAGTTTTTCCAGTCTTAACCAAAAAAAAAAATGCATTTAAAATTACATTTTTTACGTAGCGATATGTAAAAATATATATATATATAAATGCATCTTTTACACTTCGATAAAATATTTCCTTAAATTTTCTTTATTCCCGAAAAAAATGACATGTTGATGAAAAAATAATAAAAAAAATGTCTTTCTTTAAGTTTCCGTTACCTATAAAAGTTTTTAAAAAATGACCTGCTCAAAGCTTAGATATTATTGGCATTTTAATTCACCTGTCACACTTAACTATATTATAGCTTTTTATTGAAATTCAATTTTCCAAATCATTAATCTACAGCAGATTTTATCGTATATAAGAAAACTAATTACTAGTGTGCTTATTTTAAACTTACAATGAAATTAATATTCAAGATTTTTAATGTATTAAACTTCATTGATACTTTGTGAAATACGAGTATATTTAATTCGTTTAACCCTTGACGCAGACAGTGGAGTCCTTTTATATATTTTTTTCAGACAAGGGAAAATATATTTTTTAATTTTTTAATTCGAAAAAACACTCTAAAAAGAACTGTTAAGAAAGCTAAATAGATCAGTTAGATTATCGTAATTATATTTGTACTAAAATAACATGATTTTTTTCATTTATATTCAAATATTTATTAATAATTAATTTTGCGAATAAAAGAAAATTCAATGTTGATCAACTGTTTCTCTTAGTTGCAAATAAGTGCCTTTAACACGGAAATACACAACAATGCTTCATTCTTATTTTCATAACAATAAATTATTAAAATGCTAAAGATAATATTTTTAACTTGCCTTCAAACTTAAATTAATACAAAATAATGAAAAAATATATGAAAAATATGTTTAATAAAAATTCTGAGTCAAAGAGTGAACAAAATGCACTCTTCATACAACAGAACCCTTTCACTGTTCTCTAATAAATTGAATTTCAATTCATATGTTACAGCACACTATAAAAATTACGATAATAAAATCAATTACGACAAAAAGTACCGGCACTCAAGGTACCGGTACTTTACTTCCGTAAAATCCATTTTGCCGAAATATATATCTGAACAAAAAGGCTGATATACCGTAATTTTTACTTTAACAACTACCATAAAATCACTGAATCACTCTAATTAAATAAGTATCACAGTAAAGCTAACGTTGTAATATTTTACGCATATTATGAAAATGAATTTTAGGGATGATGCACCCTAAGTGCCGTACCGTTATTTTACACCGTAATTTTGTCTGATAATTTTTACTTCGCACTCCCTCCAAATTTGAATTGTAATAATTAAATTATATTTAAAAATAATGTAGTAAAGCATTCTTCAGGATTGATTCGCAAATTTTATCAGGTATTTTGTGTGAAATAATTTAGATCACAAATGTTTAATGAACAAAGTTTTATATAAAATTTATTAAATGACTTCTTTATGGTGTCTATAGAGTGTAAATGTCTTAGCCATTTAATAATCTTAATAATTTATCTTAAATATTAAATTGCCATCTCTGAAGTTTGCACCAACTAACTTCATTCTGGATAAAAATACTTATTAAAGGTACATGTACATTTTTATGATAAAAACAGTATAAATATATATA
>NC_092208.1:40666298-40733682 GCF_043381705.1 Parasteatoda tepidariorum
TATATATATATATATACTTTTTATAGAGTGTGTAGGCGAATGGAAAAAACGTGTTTGGTAACAAAAAAAAAAATAAAGAAAACCAAATGAAAACAAAAATTGCTGATAGTACCGATAAGATAAAGAGAGAGAGATTTCTAAAGAAAAACAAATCCAATACATGTCAAAGATAGCGATCTGTCGTCAGTACTTCTGATGTCGTGGTGCATAAAAGAACTGTTTCGTCTATTGATCACAGCTTGACTTTGATTTGTTTCGATGGTCCATGTCGAACAATTTTGGGGTCAGTTCTCTAACTCAATGCTTTACGTCTGAAAGAATTCTTCGGAAACTGCCATGAACTTAAGTCACTAATGTCCAGCCTGGAGTTTTTCAATATATTTGGTAGTTTTTCGGAAGCATTACAAAGCTGAATCCTTATACTTGTAACGTTATATAGTGTTAAATAAAGATTGATTTTAACTTTTCTAAGAAATAAATATTTTTTTCAGATAGCATATATTATGGTATATTTTATATATATTTTTATATATATTTTATATTTTAAAATTTTCCATTGTTGTCAGTAAATTTTTATTGGCTGGAAAATCGCATAGTGGTATCCAATTTTTCCAAATTAAATTCTGTACTTTTTGGTTGTCATCAACTTTCAATGAATGATAGTCACAAAGATATTGTTTTTCTGTAACATTTTATGGAAATATCTTTGTCTCTCAAATTTAAACGTTTTTTAATTTATTTTTCTTATTTTACCCTACTATCATAACGTTTTGGAATATAATTGTTTTCTAAATTAATATTTTATAACTTTTAAGTACTTTTTTACTTACGTCGCACTTGAGAAGTACTATGTGCAATTGGCGTCCGTCTGAGAAACATCCCCGAGGACGATCCGGAGACAACATGCGTCACATCCCGTTTTACAAGGAGGACACATTCACACACTACATCCATCTGCATATCTTAATTTTGACCTGAACCAGAGCACGATCAATCTCCGATAGAATTTACCCGAATTCTTGAGCTAATGAGCTTGATTCATGTTTGTTAGCAGATCCATCTTTCAATTAAATTTGTTATTAATTTTAAGACGTTGTATAATTTTGAAATAAACTAACTGGCTTCTTAAGCAAAATTTAGAAGAATCATACTTGTATCTCCACTATCTTTCTTCAACAATAGGTTTTTTGAATCCTCGGTAATTTTTGAGAAGCCCTCTATAAGTTAATATAATTATTATTTTTTCATAATTTTGTAATCATCAACTTATTATTATTATTATAAGTGGTAGTAGTGATAGTACACTGTCAGAATTTTCATTCAAAACCTACGGTAAAATCACGGGCAGCTGTCATCTAACCGTATCGTAAGTTTACTGTAATGAAGATTTTTTTTTACGTTTTGAAGCCGTTTACAACTAGTATTGTTAAAAAAAACATGAATAAAGAAGTATACGGTTTTTTAATCAATTAGAACTAGCATGGTATCAAAACGATAAAAAAAGAAACTTACCTGGACATTGTTAGCAGCTTTATGGTTCTGCCATGTATGCGGGAATCAGAGTATCGCATTCTAATAGCCCAGGGTTAAAAATTGAGGAATGCAGGACATTGGAAACTCACGATGTGTTGGATCGAATGGAATGGAGGAAATTTTGTGGCATCGACGCTGGGATTCGAACCCCCCCCCTTCTGCCGATCATGAGATTAGCTCACTTGGCTATAATATCTTTCCATCTGAAGAAACTAAGTATCTTCATTAGGTAGATCTAGTTTGTACGATAAAATTCTAGTGACATAACCATAATTCGATGAATGCAGTTAACAAACGGGTTTTCTCACAGTCAACAGTTATAATACCGTCTTATTTATGATTATTTCACTGTTTTGCTTGATTATGATAAAATAACAATTAAATAAATCATTATTTAACTATGTCTTCAGAGAAATTTATCTCAGTGCAGTAATATTATTACTATTATTTTTATCAGAAGTCTATTTCAAATTGGATACAAAAAGAAACTATTAAACGTTCGTGAAAATTTTTAAAATTAGAACTCAAATGGAACTAACTGATTGTAAAAAAGCTGATACTCTTAAAAACTGCTGGTAGGGCATTACTTTTAGAATTCGAGATTTCAATCAGAAAAACCTTCTTACAAAAATGAGGATCTAAAGAATAGGTATGTTCTGGAAGTCTTAGAATTCAGAACACCTGTCACGAAAGCTATTTGTGTTCTCTTGCACCCTTTTCAAATCGTATGAAATGTGAAGTTTAAATTGAATTCGGTTTTAGAAACAACTCGTATCTGTCAAATATAGAGAGTTGTGACAGGGATAGAATATTATTGCTGTCTAAGATTCAATATCCGGAGCGGCAGCGTGTGTTAAATGACCAACATAGGAATATCGTACGTTATTTTCGATTATCTATAATAGTTTCTAGTAGTTGCAAGCCCCGTGTGGTTTCTCATTTACTGTGATGATTTGATATATATGTTAGAGTTTGTAAAATGCATTATATGTTGATAGTTTTGTATAATAAACTTATATGCAGAATTACCAATTCATAGAAATTTATTCATACACTTGTTGATAGACTAATTATTATCTTATTTACTAAATTAAGCGTATTTTGCAAAAGAATATTAATACAATAGTATTTGATGTCCTACATAACTTGAACAATTACACGAATACAATTCAAAAATGTAGCAGTTATTCACAGATCTATGATCATTTTTCTGCTGATTAAAACAGAACTGAATTTTTTACATTTTGGTGACCATTCCACTGCACTGCAAAAAATACAGGATTAAATTACTGTATAAAATACCGGAACTTTAGGTGTTTCATCCGTAAAAACCATTATTACAGTAAAATATTTTACCGCAATTTTGTTAAAATTACGGTATATCAGATCGTTTGTTCCATGTTATGTTCATACTATTAGAAACTTCTCCGAAAAAATGGTTAAATAACAATTCATCGCATGGTTATTTTACCATATTTAATCAAAACAGTCAAATAACCATAAATAAAAATGGTAATCAAACGGTTAAGTTTTAGAACAACTGTTTATTAACTGCTTTCTCCTAATACGGTCAAACAACCAGAATTTAATCGCGCCAACTAGAACCACCTAATGAAGCTACTTACTTCTTTGCAACTGAGTACATATCATCGCCGGGCGGGATTATCTATCAATCTCATGACCGGCAGAACTGGAGTTCGAGTCCTAGTGTTGACACCACAATAGTTCCTCCATTCCCTTCAACACATGAAGCATTTCCAGTGTCCGGCACTCTCCAATGCCCATTACCTTACGAAAAGCCGAGTTCCTATGTCCAGTTAAATAATAATTTTTTTTACGTCTTTGAAAAATACTTGTTGTAAATGGTTAAAAAACAGTACAGTTTTGTAATCATGGTTTTATAACCATACTTTTTGTAAATGGTTTCAAAACCATAAAAGAAAAAATGTTCTTTACCGTAAACTTAACTGTTAATCGGATGGACAGATAGCTGCCAGTTATTTTACCATAATTTTGGAATGAAAATTTTAACAGTGCAGTAAAAAGGGAGTTTAGGGTAAAAAGTTCCGGCACCCTTAATAAGGTACTTTTTACCGTAATTTGATATTGAATTTTTTACTGATACGGAATTTTTACTTAAGTGAGATTTTTCTTTTCAAATATGCTGCAATAGGATTTTAAATATAAGAGTCTTACAACGTTTGATAAAAATTGATAAAGAGGGTATAAACTTATAACTTTATCAGGATGCCTTAAGGCATGGCATAGAAAGTCAATTATTTGGTTCAATTTATTTTTCTGCAATGCATTTTTTAATAAACATGTGGTAAAAAAAACTATGCTTTTGAATACCAGAATTTCTGGATAAAAGTTACCATATGAACCGAAAAATTACCAAATGAAAGGTTTAAATGCCATCTATTTGCTTTTATTAGCTTGAATTATGGATCCTGAAATGCCATTTCTATCAAAAATGATATTTTTACCTGAAATGCTGTTACCATACAATATTGTAATTTAACCAGATTTTTTTCTCCCTGTGCAGTGAATGCAGCAGACGTGCAACAATGAGATTTTAAGAATAAAAGTAACTGTTGATTTTTTTAAAAATACTCGAAATTTTTTTAATTGAAGCAGTATTTCTGTATAATACCAGATTTTGTATTACCTCATTTTTAATAGCTAGACAAAATTTTAATAAAGAAAAATAAGATTTACAAAATTAAAAGAAAAAAAGCTGAATTAGATTTAACTTGATTATTTAAATTTCACAGGGATAAAAAAACTAATTTAAAAAGCAAAACATCCAAAAATGCAGAAAATAAGTTTTGGCTAATTATGATTTCAAATATTATAGTTATCATTAATAAAGATATTGCTATACCCCATAATAATGTTTCTTTTTTCAGTGCCACCACTTCCTGGATATAGCAAAATTTCCCGTATTTATGATTCTATGAGGACACCAAAATACTCGGTACTTTTTACCGAACCACTATGGTAATAACTTTGGTAAAATTAACAATAGAATATTGTTTTATAATAAGTAATAAAATTTGGCAATTTAAACATGATACATTAAAATATGGAAAAATTCATTTTCGAGTTTAAATGAACTTATCAGTTTTTTGTTGTATTTTGCAAAATGTGTATTAAAAAAAGAAAAAAAAATCATAATTTTGGAAACTAGAATTTCCGATAAATTCTAACCATATGAACTGCAAAATTATCAAATGAATGATTGAAATATATCTGATCGATATAAATATATTCATTTTTGTTTATATTTAGATTATATACCTGAAATGCTAGAACCTTTTTAATCTGAAATGTCTTTACTGTACGGTATGGTAATTTTACGAAAACTTTTCTCCGTGTTTATTTATTAAAAAAATAAAATTGTTAACTCCTTTTCAAACCAATACTAAATTCAATTTTATAATAACTTCTCAAAGTATCTGTAAATTGAATAAATAAGTTTTTTTTGGTGAATAATCATTTATATTTCCATGTAATTTAATATCATATCACATTTAGATTACTTTCAATCCTTCAGAAAGTTTGAATAGTTCTCAAAATTTAAAACCGACGCTAATGATGCAGTTGTTAACGGATAAATAGTTTCCACGGAAACCACTCTGAGTAGAAATCATTGGATTCATTATTTTCTGAAAGAACCAGCATTCCCTGATAACGAGTCCAGTTTGAGCTTTTAAGTTCAAAGACTAGTCAAATATTTACTTTAGTAAACAATAAAAAAAATCCTAACAAGCTATAAATAAGGCTAAGAAAAATTGACTAAATTTCCCGATTAAATATATTAGAGGATTAAGTTTTCTTATTCAACTGTGTTGTTTTATGATAACAAAGTTTCAAATTTTAAATATACGATAATTTTAATACAATAAATATTTAATGTGCATCATTAGATTTCATTCTTCGTGTGTTATTTAATTTGAGAATCTAAGCATCTGCCTTTTTCTGTTCAAGCCTTTAAATTATTTTAATGTTTCTTTTGTTTTTCAAAATTATTTAATTACATTAGTGTTGAATATTAGTGAAAGATTTAGAAATAACTAGTTTGCTTGAATAATTTTTCAACTTCTCTTTAGTGTCTCTGCCTTTTATCTGTCATTGACGCTGAACGCTATTTTGAATACCTTATTTTATTTCCTAACCATCGTTGAACAGCTGACCCATTTTTTGGGCTTACGACTATTAATGTTCAACTGCGTAGCCTTGTAATTTTGTACCTAATCCAGAAGACAAGAGAACTCCTGTATCAAGTGTTTGGGGAAATATGCCTTCCTGGTGGACTTCATATATAATTGCCTTACCACCATTTTTGTTGTTGAGATAAACTAAAACTTTTTATAGTGTATGTAGTTACTTTTTTTCCATTGATATAGTTTCATTTATTAATTTTTTAATTGTTTATTCACTGACTACCCATATTTCCCTGCGCATTAGAGTAAATTTAATGGTTTTATTGTAAAAACATTTCGTTTAGAAGCAATCACGTTTTTAGTAATATATTAGGGCTAATTCTTTCAAATAATTGCTATTTTCACAATCTCATATAATTTTATGTACAATAACTACAGTTCTGTACTTAAAAATATATTTAGTTATCTCAGCACTAAGACTGGTGGCAACTATGCACACAATTGTTTTACCGTGAGACGACAAAGATGTACAAGAATATTTCAGCTGTAAAAAAATTAAAGTTTTAATAAAATAGCATCAACAATGAAAAAAACTTGTTTGGGTATAATATTACATTAATATGTTTATTTTGCTTTGCATCAAAAATTGCAGCAATCATTAATGAAAACTGCTATACTGGTTGTTGTTGCATTTCATTTTGAGTACGAAATTTAAAAAAAAAACAAACTTGATACTTGCCATTTGTAGTCTTTTAAAACTTTTAGAAATTAAAAATTTTTCTCTATGATTTTGCTATCAAAAAACTTAACAGAATGTAAATACAGCTCACAAAAAACTTAAGTATGATTAATTAAATGAGCTCGGTGGTTGAAATAAAATAAATTTAATTTATTTCTCTATTAGATATTTAGAAAAATACTTAAAACTAAAAAAAATAATTAAATAGTATTCACGTAAATTATGTTTAATTTATAAATGAAGCCGATAATATATCTGAGATAGCAGTGTGAGGTTGATTTTAATGTCACCAGCCACTTTTATCACAAAGCTCAACAAGGGTTATCAATGATGATTAGCAACTAAGCCAAGCAAACTTGAAATAATCTTAAATTTAACTATACTAGTTTACCCGCTTTAAGGTTCGCATCAAACTTGCATAAAAAAACCCGTCCAAAATCGAGAATGAATTTGTCTTTTCCAAAACAAGACTAAAAAAAACTGAATCGATGATCCATCTTCCTTCGCAAATCAAGAGTTGAATGCGTTTTCAAACTGAGGTTTAGTTCTCATTCTAAAGGATTATTTTAGATTTTATGACCACCGCTAGTACAAAATTTATTTGCACAGGGCTTTTGTATTCTTTCTTTAACACTTTAAAAGTGAAGGTGGTCCTAATTATTAAATTTCCAATTTAAACAAAATGTTGCAGTTATGAGCCTGGATAAAGCTGGAATGTAAGAAAATGCAGAAACGAGCATTTGAATTCCTGTAAATAAACGCTAAAAAATGATTAAATGGTTTTTCCATACGTTTATTCTTGAAGGAAACACGCTCCGCATACTAATATATTTTCTATATTTTAAAAAGGATTAATTAGTCAACGCTTCTATGTCAATCGAATAAAAATCAAAAAACAACGTTTGCCGTAAGGTTGTCTGCTATCTGTGTATCCGTAAAGCTTTCTTAGATTTATAATATACATTTCCATTTCATTTAACAAGTTCAAAAAAAGCTATAATTTCAATTCAAAATATTTCGTTGGGCTGTCAGTATACTAGACATTTTCCGTGGTTTAAAATTTTCGCACTCGCTTCTTAAAGACATTCTTGAGACAAATTTCAACAGCTTGTCTGTTGGGACGGAAGAAAAAGGAGCCAATAATTCATCTCCCGAGTATTTCTTCTTCCAAGACGTTGCATTTTGGTGATACAAGTGCCAGCCAAGCATCCTTTTTCTTTTCTGTATTCGTTTTTATGTCGCTTTTACTTATTTTTCTGCTTACGATTCATATCACCATTCAAGTGCTCTGGGAATATCAAACAGTCTGGAAAAGTATCTCGCGCGTGTAGTTCTGGTTTAAAAAATCTGTACCGACTGAAAGATTTTTCTGCTAGAAATTCAATCGCGGTTTATGTTCGTAAATAATAATAAAAATTTGCGTGAAAAATATTACTTTAGAAATCGATAACAGGTAAGAAATTATAAAGTAAAATGAATTGTGAAAGTGTAATTTTTTTACCTGCGCAGTCAGAAAAAAAAATGGAATCAGAAAAACATAATTAATTAAAGTAAAAAAATATTTAATAAACAAAGTAAGACTTATTAAGTAAAGTAAAAATGATAAATAAAGTACTTAATAAATAAAGTAAAACTTAATAAGGCAAAATAAATAAATTTAAGATTTCTTTTTTTTGTTGTACACTATAAAAAGTTTCGGATTAAATTGCGTTAAAAAGTACCAGCACTCAGGGTGCCGGTACAGAAGTATGCTGAAGGTGTACTGGTTTTAAATTAAAATAATCTGTATTTTTTTGATAAGTGGAGTTGAGGCCGGGATAGCCTGGTCGGTAGGGCGCTGGGCCCATATCCAAGAGGTCGTGGGTTCGATCCTCGCCGGCCGAAGACTCCCCGTGTAGTAAATGGTGACTGATGCACGTTAAATCTGTCGAGTCTCAAAGTCCTCCATGTTCCCACAACAAATCAATACCTTTGGGGGTACTCATCCAGGAGTTTCCTTGTCTTCTGGATTGGTTCACAATTACAAGGCTACGGAGTTGAACGTAAGTAGTCGTAAATCCATGAAATTGGGTCGGCTGTTCAACGACGGTTATAAAATAAGTGGAGTTGAGTCGCGAGAGTTCAAGGGATAGAGCGTTCACCTTTCAATGAGGTGAACCGGGTTCGAATCCCAGTTGATACGAATTCCGCATCCGGCTTGCGCCGACCACAGTGCTGATGTGAAATATCCTCAGAGGTACACGGATCATGGCTTAGAAACCCCTTGTCGTCAGGATAACTGTGGGAGGTTCTCGTGGTCCTCCTCTCTATGTAACGCAAATGCGGGTTAGCACCATCAAAAAATCTCCACGAAGGCAAATTTCCCCCAATCCAGGAGTTTCCTTGTTTCGATCCAGGAGTTCCCTTGTCTTTTGAATTGGGTTCAAAATTACAAGGTTACGGAGTTGAACATTAGTACTCGTAAACCCATAAAAGTGGGTCGGCTTTTCAACGGCGGTTAAAAAATTAAAAATTAAATAAATGAAGTTGCCCCATTACTGAAATGAGGACTTCATATTCAGTCTACCTAACATCTGCGCAATTAAAATTTAGAAATCATTCTGATACAGTTTGTGTCTTAAACTATTGCCTGAAGCAAATTAATTTGTGTTATTAACTTAAGTCTAAAAAAATATTTAAATAACTATCTTAATGTATTGGTAACTATCTTAAGTCACTGAAAAACTCAGGTATTAAAAAAAATTAATGAATCCTTCTTTTTTAAAATCACTAACTTATTAATTCACAACTTTAATCCCACTAAAAAATCAATTAAACTGATAACTAACCAGATGCTCTTTTAAATAATTAAATCACAAACTAAAATATTAAATCACATATTATCATATTATAATATCACATATCATATTATGTGGTATGTAAAATTATAATATGTGATACGTGATACTATTATCACATATATTATATTAAGTCACATATATAAATCCAAATATTAACTATTTATCTTACTTATGCATTATTAGGTGAAGATTTCTTTAAGATGGACGTCGGTCTAATTTATTTTTTCACCAACGACATGTGAGCAAATCTATATATCTTGTGAATTCTAATGAAATCTATTATAAGTCGAATCACTCCAATTAGCACAAAAATGTAAGACTACTAACCAAATGTCAAAAGTAATCTTGATAAAACTACCATCTGATACATGAGTTTTTCAGATTTTGAGAATGCAAACGCAATAAATCTAAAATTTCAAAGTACCAATCTGAATACAAAACTAATTAATAGTTTGGCGTAAAAATGCCAACAACAGAAAAAAAGTGTGGTTTATAACAAAATTTCATTAACCCTTCAATTTATCCAAAAGAATACGAAATAGGCCTCGAAATTAAAATTCTTTTCACGAAATTTCATTAAGTTAATGAACTAACTTTTCTTGGTAATCCTCTTAAATTTACGCACTTTTTTTCTGATTCTAAGCAATTATTATTAATCACTTAAATAAAAAAAAGAAATCTTAATGGTTATTCTTAAGTGACATCAACCATTCCCACTCATTTGATTGACTTCATAAAAGTAGACACAATTTTTATAATTGCCTATCACTCGAGAGCTGACGAAGCATACGACCACTGAGAATGGAGTTGTCTCTCCAACTCCTCCTTCAAAGAACGTGACTTCTAGAACGAAGGGATCGTAAAAATCTCGGTCTCTTCCTTCCATTACAAGAAGATGAAATGTTTTGCGTTTTCCGGTCACGATTTTCGTAAACAGTGGTTTTAAAAGCCGAAAGGAAGTGCAAATTCTCTTCGGATCAGTTCGGAAATGGACCGATTCTGAGAATCTGCAGCAGATTCTTTTTGTTCCAGCTATAAACATAGAGTGTTTACGGCGCACATGTTTGTTGTTCCAAAAAGAATATTTGTTTTATGTTTGTGAGAGAATTGCCTTGGACGTTTAAATTTCACATTTTAAAACAGTTAGTAGATTAAAAATATATTGTAGTAACATGCTTAATTTAGCCAAGCAATTAATATTTTCAGATGTGGAACAAAAAATTTAAGTGATGGTATTTTTTTCCTTCTTTATACCATGATAGCTCAGCTGTTAAGGCTGTTTCTCGAAGGCACCACGGCGAAATGAAATGGTGACTTTTTTTGCGAATAATTAGCTATAGTCATGACTGATTACTCATGACTCATGACTTTTATGTCAAGTTTAAAACATCTTCGGCCAGCGCTTTCAATTCTTATTCAAAAATTGGCGAACTAGCCATGGAAGAATAAATTTTTTATAGCATTATATATAAAATTTTAATGCATATTCTTTTTTGTTTTTTAATCAAATAAATGATGGAAAATTAGCCATATATGTTCTACGCTGCTAGAAATTTTCGAAAAAAATGGTTTAATAAAATTTTTTTTAATTATTATTTAACCAAATTTAAAAAAATAAAACAGTCAGAAACAAAACCATAAATAAGATGCTAGTTAAACTGTTAAATATGAGAAAAACTGTTTATTAACTGCACCAATATGCTGAAGCATCAATCAGAATTTTATCTATCAACTCGGCCTACCTAACAAAGCCAGTTATTTCATTGCATATTATAGCATATTATAGAGCACATATTATAGCCGAGAGGAATAATCTGTCAATCTCATGACCAAAAAAAATGGGGCTTCGAGTCTCAGTGTTAATACCTCATTATTTTCTTCATTCCCTTCAAAACACGAAGAGTTTCCAGTATCATGGGCACCCCAATTTGTTATCCTGGAGTATAAAATACAATTCCCTCATTCACTCGTGCTTATCGGCATTATAAAGCTGCTTAACGCGAAATGGTCTAGCATTTCCCATCTCTTTTGCTACGTGAAGCAACCAAAAAACTTTTTAAAACGCATTTTATGGTTCATTTGTTAAAACACAACTCAACCACAACCTAACCCCAATAACTATCACCTAACGAATAGCCTAGCTTCAATGTTCAGTTTAATTTTCTTTTTACAGTTTTGAAATTATGTCAGTTGTGAATGGTTAAGAAACCGTATAGTTCTGTATTCATGGTTTTTTAAACGTATTAGTAGGAAACGGATTCAAAACCGCAAAGTTAAATAACGTTTTTTTACTGTAAGCATTACGCTTAATTAGATGGACGGACTGCTATCACTTATTTTACCGTAATTGTAGAATGGAAATTCAAACAGTGTAGTAATTAAAAGAATATAGTTCATAATTCCAGAGGAGGACAAAATCCCTTCCTCTTCCCTAAAACCATATACTAATGGAATAATTTAAACAGCTGCATGGTACTGCCTTCTATGCGCGAATGAAAGTATCGTATAGTTCAGAGTTACAAATTGGGGAGTGCAGGTCACTGGAAACTCCCCATGTAAAAGGGATAGAGGAAATATTGAGTGATCAACGATGGGACACGAACCTCCGTTTCTTCGGTCATGAGATAGACAAATTTGTCCTCTTGGCTATAATATGTATCAACTGCAAAGAACTTAATGGCTTCATAAGGTGGTTCTAGTTGATGCGATAAAATTCTGGTTGTTTTACCGCATTAGGTGAAAGCATATAATAAACGGTTTTTATCACAGTTAGCCATTTGAATACCATCTTATTTATAGTTATTATTCAAGACTTAAGTCATAGAAAGTCATAAGTTTTGAAGTTATATTCACAGTATATATAGGCGTAATGGTGCTACATACTTTATCATTATATTTTTTTGAAAATTAGAATTGTTAATTAAAAATAGCTTAAAAAATATTATAATAATTCCAGTTATTTATATTCATATATTTTCCTTCATACCTTCTGCTATACAACCATATTTTTTTAAATTGCTTTAAGTTATTGTTGAATTCAGAATAGCAAAGAATTCATTGAAACGAAATTTATTCTTTTACAGGGCAGAGAAAATAAATTCAATTTTCATGTCAAGAAAAGTCATAAGTTTTGCAGTTATTTTCACAGTACATGTAGACATAATGGTGCTATTTACTCTGTCGTTATATTTTTCGAAATTTTGATTTGTTAACTAAAAATGGAGAATTATAAGGAATAAATATTTTAATAATGTTATTTATATTCATATCATTATTTCAGTTTTTTCAATTCATGTTTTTTCATTTATTTTTTGTGCTTCATAATTATTTCTTCTTTTAAATACAGTTAAGCTATTGTTGAATCTAGAATAGCTAGGAATTAAATGTAACAAAATGTATCCTCTTCCGGGACAGAGAAAATAGATTCAAGATTTAAGTCAAGGAGAGTCATAAGAATTGCAGTTATATTTATTAGTCATAAGATATATAAGCATAATGGTGTTATCTGCTTTCTCGTTATATTTTCTGAAATTTAGCGATGTTAATTAGAAATCGCTTAGTATAGGAAAATAAAAATAATAAAATAATTTCAATGAATTATATTACTATCAAAATGAAGTAGGACAGTATATATTTCAACGCACCTGAAAGGGTAAAATAATAAGCTAGATTTAAATAATTGGTCTAAATATACTTTTTCCCTCACAGTCATTAGCTTTTATATTATCCAGATCTTTCTTATAAAGAATGACTGCCATCAGAAAAAAAAATGATGCCATCTGGATTTAAAATTTATACTCTTGTCTCATTTTAAATAGCACCTGCCATGGGACAAGCGTCGTCACTTGAATTGATCGATTTGCATACAAATTATTTTTCTGAAGAAGTCGCTGACAATTCAAGAAAACGTTCTTTTCTTCTAAGGCATCATAATGATCATTTTTCTCTTTTATTCTTAAAGGAGGATTTAATGATGCCTAGAATATCGTAATTAGGCTGTAAATGATTCAGATGATGGAAGAAAGGTGAAGAAAGATGAATTTTATGGTGTAAGATTCATGTTTTTGTTCTAAGCGTGAAAAAATGTTCAAAGTTCCTTTGTAAATGGAATCGATTTCGCGAGTCATTTATTTTTAAGGGAATCTCAAAATAACCCTCGACTTTCATAAGTAATGAGGCTTTGCGTCTTTCTTCTGAGAATATTTTTGAATTCTAATATTTTTGTTAAACTTTTATGAGTGACTTTCTTCGAACCATTTCTGCTTCTCTGAAATGAATATAATATTCACTGAAATGAATATAATCACATTTTTTATCAATTTATTTATTGGTGAATTTAGAATAAGAGGTCAATTTTGGGACTTTAGTTGTTTCTAGTTATTTTTTTTTTAAAATAATTACTTGGTTTTCATACGCAATGGGAAAAATATTTTGGGTTTTTCTCTTTGCTTCTGGATAATTTTTCAAAGAATTCTTATATTTTTCTTAAACATTTACGAGTAACGTTCTCTGAACCCTTCCTTCTTCACTGGAATAAATATAATCAAATTCAAATTTTCCTTTTTCAATTTATTTAAGTTAATGTAAAATAAAGAATAAAATATTTCGATAAGTAATTTCACTTATTTCAGATATTTTTTTAAATAATAAGATTACTTAAGGGTTTGTACTCTTTGAGGGAAAAAAAAGTTTATAAAGTGATTCTTAGCCATTTTTTTCAGAGTCTTTTAATTTCCTTTTTATTTACTATTTGATTTTTAATGCATTTATTCCTGCAGCTTCCAATTTATAGCTTTCAGCCATTTAATTTAAAGTTTTTTTGAGATATCTATAAATCTTAAAAGAATTCGTTCGATACTTTATTAAGGAAACCGATGTATGCCGAATGGCCTGTGTAGGGAGCAGGGAACTGTCCTTGCATCAGAAAGGTCCTGGGCTCGTATCCCGGGCAAGGCATGGATCTTTCTTTCTCTCTCTGTGTGTTCTATGTCCTTTCTCCTTTGTGTGTCAATGTGTGTGAATGTGACCCGCCCTATAAACGGGTTATGGTTGTGTGAATGGCGTGGCAGAAGTCGAATTCCTAGCCATAGATGGCACCACTGAAAAACAGGAACAATCACACCCCCACTGCCTAAACAAGAATACGAAAAAGAAAAAAAAAACGAAGTATAAATCTTTATGTCTGCTAATTTATAATTTATCCTACTTAGATATAAGTTTTTGAGGCATATATTCCATACTTATTCCAAGGTTCCACTGATAAGTTTTTTGAAAAATGTATTTTACAGTTCTCTGAATCAGCGTTTCTCAACCTTTCAGTATTCGCGGCACAGTTTTCAATCATAATTTTCATCGCGCCCCCCACTTGCAGTAAAATGTATACAACAATAATGTATATTGAGTATTCTGAATTCTGTCTTTAAATAATTTTTAACTAACTAACAAAACAAAAGTAAAGTAAAAATCAGCAACAATTGAGATTGTAGAAACTATGTTTGGAGCTATGTTGGTTGGTTGTTCAAAACAATTACAGTCCATACCTCTTTCAAATGATACTGTTGCTCGTCGAATAGGTGATACAGCTGAAAATGTAGTGTCAGCTTTTCTCGATGTTGCGTGACAAAATGTTTTCAATAAACTTTGAAGCAAGAGATATTAATAAAGATGCTAATTTCATTGCCTATGTTTGATTTTGTGATAATATGTCAGTAGCAGAACTACTTTTCTGTAAATCAATAGAACTCAAAAACAACAGCGCTAGCATTATTTGCTATTTTAAGTGATGTTATGAATGATGCAAACACAAAATGCAAAAATTGCATCGGAATATACTTGTTCAATATCCGGAAGGTTCGAAAGTATACAAGCACTAGTAAAACAAAAATCGCCTCAATGCGTCTGGACACATTGCATGATCCACAGAGAAGCTTTGGGTTCGAAAGAAATACGTCCTGGTTTAAATATTGTATTAACTGCGGTTGTAACCATTTCAAATTATATAAAAATGAGAACCCTGAGATCGAGAATCTTTTCTGCTCTTTGTAATGACATGGGTTCAGTACATTCAGAGTTACTATTTAAATGTGAGGCAAGATGTTTATCACGTGAGAAATTTTTGCAACGTGCTCATGAATTAAGAGAAGAAATCGTCATTTTCTTAGAAGATAACAGACCGGAAACCGGGAATTTACACTATTGTTTATTTGTGATGAAATTGAGATACTTGGTCGTCATATTCGAGAAATTAAATAACTTGAATCTTAAACTCCAAGGAGCAAATACACATATGTTGGATACGAGTGATGAAGTTAATGCTTTTTGTAGAAAATTAGAATTGTGGGGCAGAAATTTAAAGCAAAAAAACCTAACAATGTTTGCAAATGTGGATAATTGTACTAAAACTTATAAGGCTGAAGAAGAATATATGAAAGTTACGTTTGTAACCATTGAAAATCATTTAGCCATGCTGGCAAAGAATTTTAAAAAGTATTTTCCTGCTCATGACAAACTGCTAGCAAGTTACGAGTGGGTTAGGAATCCATTTCATAAGACTCCCGAAGGACTCTCAATTGATGAGGAAGAAAAATTCATAGACTTCACGACAAGTGGCGAAACTGAAATGCAATTTAGTAATAAATCACTATTTGAATTTTGGCAGGAGGAGGATTTTTCTGCACTGAAACAAAGGGCATTTCGCATTCTATTACCGTTTTCAATATCCTACCTTTGTGAAACAGGATTTTCTGCTGTGGCATCTTTGAAGACAAAATATAGATCACGGCTAAATATAGAAACAAGACAGAGAGTGGCTATTTGTAATATTAAGCCTCACCTCAAAAAACTTTGCTCTGCAGGACAGACCCAAGGAAGTCACTAAAAATTATTAATTTTTTTTAAAAATTTAGTATGTTTGATTAAGTAAGGTGGGTAAGCCAAAGGTGGCCAGTGCTCCTAACGTAGCCCCCCCCCCAAATAAAATGAAATTTATTTTGAATCATAAGATGTCCCTTCTGCATTGTAAATCTTGTATCTGAGGTGCACGAGGCTGAATTGGAAGATATTTCCTTGAATGGCCTCCATTGTATGAAGTGATTTAATTATTTGCAGTTGTCGTTCTAATTTCCAGGTGAGAAGATAATGTGTTTAAATTCTTAGAACTTTGAGTTATAATATGTTTTCTGAAAGTTTATTTCTTTTTCTTTAACCACATTACTTTAATTCGAATTAATCTATCAGATTAATAGTTTTATGTCGTGCAAATGGTAAGAGAGACCTTATGTATGTTCCCAAGTGGCGCGACACTCGGGCCACCTTCGGAAGCAAACGTGAAATCTATAAAAGAGTTAATTATAAATCATTACGTAGCATATTATTTCTCAAAAAGGAATGCTTGAATTAAATGCCAATTGATTTATTTCATTTTAAGCAAATGTGGAACTTTGGTATTTTTTAAATTTTTATAATATTTTGACGTTCTCTGCACTTTAGTAGACTTTGCGATATTTTGTTTCAAGTTTTTTGTTTTGTTTGCATTTTAAAGTCATTTTTCAGGTATTTTTTTATTTTTGTGGTAGTTATGAGTGTTTTTGTGGTCGATTCTGGTATTTTCTTGCAAATTTGGGTATTTTTAGATTAGTTATGGGTTTAGTTAGTTAACTCTAGTATGGTTATTTAACTCTTACTTGTTGGCTAATCCTTCTGAAAAAATTAACTCAATAATTCTTGATTAATTCTAATGAGTTAACTCAAAAGAATCGCTAGTGACTTCACACAAGAACTATCAAAGTAAAATCAATAAACAAATTATACACTCTGAAAACAAATATCTTTTTTAAAGTCGGGAAACTTGTTCCTACCAGCAAGACACTTAAAGTGCCTTTTTAAAAGAAGTTTGCCAGTCCAAGTGTTTTTTCTAAAGATAATTTGAGTAAGTGAAAAAGTGATTTCAAAACATGGCTCACCTTTGGAACCTGTGCGAAACCTTAGGTGCAGAAGCTAAAATTTTAAAATTGTACTATAAAATAAATGAAATTTTATTTTACAATTAAAAGTATACGTGATATATATTAGAGATAGGTGTAAGATGTTACAGAAAAAATTCAGATACACAGACTTAATCAGAAAATTATAAAAAAATCCTTAAGGCCAAGCCACCCTTGGCTCCCCACCTTAAATTTTGATTTAATAAGTTGTTTCACTTTAATAAGTTATTAAATATGTCAAAATGTATTTTGTTTTCTATGTATATGTGCGCTTTCCTTTCATCCAGTTAATCAATTTTTTTAAATAATATTTTCTCTTGAATATTCTCGCGCCACCCCTCTGGTGTGCTCGCGCCCCCCTAGGGGGGAGAGCCCCACAGGTTGAGATTCGCTGCTCTGAATCATTCAATATAATGAAAACTTGAGTTAATTTATGTTCTGGAATTTTTTGAAGTATCTGTTCTTTGGTTATTTCAGTCACCTATCCTATATTTTCGATTGAAACTATTCTATTGTTATTTGAAGTATTAATAGTTTAGATACAGAGAAAAGTAATCGGATAATTTTTATGTATTTATGCATGAACACTTACTGCATTGATTTGATTAGGAAGTTCAATAACCAAGAAACTCTTTCATTTCATTTAAAAGAAGTGTGCATTTAAACTTATCTACGTTTTTTACTATTTTGAAATAAAATATATACCCCATGTTGATGGGGCGTGCAAGTTTGACCCCCTCGCTAAAGGCTGCAGTCCTGATTTCATTGCACTTTCTCCCATTGTGTCTTATTATTTTATATTTCATAACCGTCGTTGAACAGCTGATCCAATTTTTGGGTTTACGACTACTAATGTTCAACTCAGTAGTGTTGTAATTTTGAACCCTATCCAGAAGACAGGGGAACTCCTGGGTCAAGTATTTGGAGAAATTGCCTTCGTGGAGGACTTTTTGAAGGAACTAACCAGCATTTGCGTTACGCAGAGAGGAAGACCACGAGAACCTCCCACGGTTAGTCTGACGGCAAGGGGACTCTAACCTATGATCTGTCTACCACTGAGGATATTTCACGCCAGCACTGTGGTCGGGGCAAGCCGGATGCGGAATTCATATCGAGCCATCGCCGGGATCGAACCCCGGTTCACCTCATTGGAAGGCAAACGCTCTATCCCCTGCGCCATGGTGGCACACTGTGTCTTAATAGTTCGGAATCTACTGTGAAATTTCACTCTTGTTAGTGTGATGTTGATAAGTGTGATGTAGAGGCCAGTTTATCCATCCCCAACATCTGCCGATTTATCCATCATCATCATTTACAATTCCATCTGAATTGTGTTCAGTTTGTTGATGTGTGAAAATATTTCCAGTTGATTGATATGTTTTTGTTGCATGATATTTACCTCGTCCACGAAATGAATATAGCGACTGTAGCTAGAGATTATATCGAATAGTATATAACATAAACTATTGACTTCTACAGAGGCTTCTGGCAGTTAAAAATTTTAAGGCTTGCGTTTTGATATCTATTCAAGTCTTTGCTTTTAAATTATAAATTTTTGAGAAAAGAGCTTGAAAAATTCCGGAATTATATTTGTAATCAGAATCTAGAAACTTTTAAGATTACTCGCAATAACTACAACTATTTCAATAAATAAATATCAAATACTGCTGTAGATTGCAAAATGAATTGCAACTTGATACCATCACCATCGTAAAGTTTCTAAATAAACATAACCAGCAAAGATGTATTTTTGATTACTTTTCCATGGTTATGACAAAATGTGAATCTTGCCATGTATATGAACAGAGCACATAAAGTTTCTAAGTCAAAAGTTTACTACGTTTTAATACAAATCTCGAAACAAAAGCTATTCATTAAAAACTGTTCGATCACCACCGTCACAATTTCCGAAATCGGCATTTAAATCTAAATTTATGTTTTCGGTGTTTCAGCAAAAACGTTGTAAAATTAGAGGCGAAATAGGATACATCACAGGGATATGAAAACTGTAAGGCAACCTATGACCGAAAAAATGGAAATCGTAAACCAATAGTGGCGTTTCTCCATTAGGAACTGGCTGTTCATGCGCATTTTATATAATACCGCTATTCGACTAAATTATCATATTTTTTGTAAATTTTACGTTTTCTAGATACGTATAAAAATTGAACTTAAGTAGTCCCAGAAATAGTTTTTATTGTTGCTAATTTTGTGATTAGATGACAGATCTGTCAATCTTACCATACTGGTCACCAATTTAGAGGGGAAGTACTGAGAAAATCACGGTGTTTCATGTCAAAGCGCTTTCTTGAAGCTTTTGAAAACATGGCATATCATTATATTCCTCCAAATATAAGAAAATAATTCTGTGTCCTAATTTTCCAATTTTAGAGCTTTTTTTGGTTAGACATAAACAAGAAACCTTAGTCATCAGAGTTGTAAGTTTTCAAGGAAAACAATATATTTCTTAATAAGCTTAAGATGCTTGAAATGCTAAATGTATTTCATTAAATGCTTTCCTGATGATTCAATAAATTTCCTATTTCATACTAACTCATATATTTCATACTAATTCATGAAATTTTTTTAAACTAATCGTTTAAAATAGTTTTTTTTTCTGAAAGTTATTCTTTTTCACATTAGTTGGCTCTTAATAATTTGGTTTTATAACAAAACAAATGCCAATTTGCAGTAAATTTTATTTGTTGTATAATGCAGATCAAAATCTGTATATAATATTTCACGGTTTAAAATCCAAAGGTATTGTTTAGATTTGATTTGAACTAATACAAATGAAAGTTTGTAAATAATTTGCAGGATTTAAGAAGAAAAGACTTTCAGGTTATTATCCTACTTAAATAATTTGCTTTCAAAATGGTATAAACATGAATACTAATACATATTAAAGTATTTACGCTATATTGTAGGGTTTAAACAGTTATTTGTTTATGAAATATTAGTAGCAAACAGAGTAGAAAATTTAAATTATCTAAACTATAACTCAAACAATTCCACATACTTAAAACGAAGGGTGGGTGTGCATATTTATTACTTATATATTTATTATACATATATTTATTATACATATATTTATTATACATGTATATTTACTATACATATATTTAGTATATGTATTTTAATTAGTTGATTCGTTTTATTTGCATCCATTAATAATTAAACTATATATGTATCTAGGTTATTTCGTTTGTTTATAACTCTACAAAATAGTGTGATCAGGCCAAAAGATGTCATTAAGCTCTTACGCTGAGAGGAATAAGCTGTCATTCTACTAATAGGCTGATAGGAGTATTGACATTTGAATTAGCCACCACGCATTTCTGACATTTTTAACATACATGAGCAATTCCTATTTCATAAATTGGTGAACATGGATTGCTGGAACAGGCAATTCTATTAAGCAGACATGGATGGCAGCACCAGCGTTCTGCTCATTGTCATCCGACTCATTTTAGTGCCAACCATCTATGACGCTTGGCATCACTATAGCGCACTAATGAAGTCCCATTCCCAAATTAGATGTCACTTGAAAAAATACATTTCAACCTCACCCCAACTCAAAATTAATGATTAAACCAGGAAAAATTACTGGTTTTTACAGAGAAAGTTTCTGAATTCTTCAGAAAATTTATTTCAAGTTTCTTGATTTTTAGAGGAATGGATTCTGCATTTAGAAAATTTAGTATGAGGTGCTCGATCTTCAGAGGAAAAATTCCTAAATTCCTAAATATCTAAAATAAAAATACCCGTTTAAAAAAAACAGCAATGTTACAGGTATAAATTAGTCACATTATCAGTTAAATTCTATTCCAAGAACAATCCTGACTTGGAAGTTTAACGTAGAAAGTTTGATAACAAACAATTTTAATTCAAATCTGAAGTAAATTCCGAAGCAGCAAAGAAAATTACATTATTTTCTTTTGAGAAGTTAAAAAAGCTTTTATCCAGTACAAAATAAAGACAAGTAGATAAAAATCCTGGGCAGTTTTTATCATGTTCCTTTGAAAAAAATCTACTCTTCTCAGCCGAAAAACTTAATATCAAATATTAAAGATGTTCTACCATTTAAGAAGTGAAGAACTCTATCAAGAAGCAAACAAGCAGCAAAAAATTCCACGAACGATGTGGAAAACTTTGATACAACTAACTGATCACGCTCTGTGCGTGGACTATAACGGAAAAAAACCGCAGCTAAAGGAAAAAAAGTCTGAAAAACTCGAGTACAAAAGAAAAATTGAGGCAGACGATATCAGAGAGAACGTGACCTATCATCTTATTCCAAGCACAAGCTGATCATTTAGTGGAAAGCAAAAGGAGTTTACTTTTTTTCTCTTTTTTTTTCTAGATTCAGATTTTTTTTTACAAAGTTGTTTTCCAACGATAAATGTTGAATGATCTCTCTAACTTCACTTAACCTCATGCTATTAGAAATGTATTTCAGACGATTTTCGATTGATAGTGGAAGAGTGTCGAAAATGGCATATGCTATTTATGTTTTATCATTTCTCATGACCTGTTGTCTATGCAGAAAAGAAAAAAAACTTCACTGCGACGAAAGGCTCGTGTACTTTCACCTACAATGTTTACATGCATTATTTCAAAAGTATAAGTCTATAAATGATAGTGGCATACATGCTTCATTCTTAAATTTAGCGAATTATATATATATATATATATATATATNTATATATATATATATATATATATTGAAAATTCTAAATATTTCATTTAATTTTCTAAATTGGAGTTATTTAAGAAACATTCCTTTTCTTTTCAAATTTTGCAAAGTTTGTTTTTATCCCACTAACAAAAAATTAATTAAATTTAAAAAATAATAAAAATTTAAAAAAAAGAACTTAAACCCTAAAAACCCAGGAAATTCATAATAAAAAATGCTGGCACATTGGGTATTATTAACATTGGTTATTATTGACATGTATTTACATACTTTTTAATTGATTTTTGAATGATATTTTTTTCTTAAAAGCAGTTAATACTACTAAGTATACAGTTCAAATCATTAAGTAAACTTTTACAGCAAAAACGTAATAATATGAGCACATTTCCACATCATGTTCTTAGTCTCCATATTAGAGTGCCTTAAACTACAAGATCTCCTTGACTGAAAGGATTTCAAGAATATTTTATTCTGAGTCAAAATGATTAATTCCATGCATTACTTGTCATTGACTTTTATTTATTTCAAAGCAAATAAGATTAATTAAATTTTTTTTATGGTGACACGAATTCAGAGGGCGCATTTCTTTATTCCAATTACAATAAAAAAATTATTAAAAAAATACTGTTGAAAATATCAGCACTAATATTCAAACACTCAGATTTAATTTGATAAATGTTTGAAATAAAGCTCTGAATTCCAAACTCAAAGAACTAACGATATCATTTAAATGGAATATTCGAGCATTTGCTTGAAGAAACTACGAAAATCATTTATATTCTATGTTATGCGTTTCAACATTTTCTGCAGTTGCATGCCAGTATTTTTGCTCCATTTTCTTCTTTCATACAGTGAGAAAAAAAAGTATGGTCAAAACTACTAGAATATGGTAAAATTTACAGTGTTTCTGGCTCTATGGAAGCACTAAAAAGCTCGGTAATTATTACCAAAGCGTTTTTGTATTGATTTTGGTGAAATTAATAAAATATGGTTTTGAAAATGAGGTAAAATTTGGACATTTAATCCTGATACCTTAGAGCATGACATTAAAAGCATTTATTCGGTCGAATTGACTTTTCAGCTTTTTTTTACTAAGTGAGTGTTGCAGCAATAATTTGTAAAAACAGAATTTATTGTAAACCATTAGCATTTGAACAAAAAAATTGCCAAATAAATGCTTTAAATACAGTATGTTTTTGTTTTATTTGTCCGAAACAAGTAGTTTCCCCCCCCCCAGAAATGTCATTGCCTTGCACTATGATAATTTTAAGATTTTTTTCTCCGTGTGCTATACTATTGAGCATGGTCTAAAAGACATTGCCAATCATAGCATTCTACATTCCTATACACCAAGAAATACAAACAAAGAGTTAAAATTAACAATTTACGTGTTATGAATTATGTTTAGGAAATGAACCATAACAATGTTTTTTTAAAAAAAGTGTCTACAGAAACTGAAATCGATCATTCTTCTACAAGTTATAACTCTTCATTCATTATTTATAAAAGATCACCATAAACCGCAATTCTCATTCTTAAACCAACATGTTTATTTGATTTTGCCTCACGGAAACGTCTGGAATCCCCGCTGGAAATCAGTTCTGTCAAGCAAATGTCGGATCTACCAAACAACTGCGTCTGCACAGAGAAGTTTAGGGAAATACTTTTCAAATAGAATCACTCGGGGGATAAGTTCAGATAAGTAATTAGATCTGCATTTTGATGTGAACTAAAGATCATCCGCATTTACATCAATGGCTTAAATCAAAAGAAATATTTAATTAGTTATGAGTTCTAGCCATTTCATGTGCTAGTTTATTCGACAATTTACTTACTGTTGTTGATGTAACTCAAGTATTACTGTATTGATATATTCATAATTAAACCACTTATATGGCTTAGATCACTATATATATATATATATATATATATATATATATATGCAATTTAAGCCCGGTGTTGTGCATAAATAGTTTTATCAGCTAAGCGAATTTTATTGAATTCTCAATTTCTTAAAAAAATTATTAATTGCATTATCTCGCATTATTTATGTCTGTTGTTTTTTAGACAAAAGCATTTTACGAGTATTCTTCCCGATAGTTTTTATTAGCAAGGATATGCATAAGAAATTATGCTGTTAGAAATATTTTAACAGACAAAAGGGACTTAAATTTCAGAGAATTTAAGAGCTTTAAAAAGCTTTTGTTTCTTAGGGCTATATGGAGTTTCATTTTCATACAACGGAAGGAATTCATGTTTTGAAACATGACAAATATGCAAGTAATTAGCTTATCTGCGGGAGAAAACGACTTTTACAAAAACGAGTGTTTTAAACATGATCTTTACAAATATTTTTTTTATTTTTTATATTTCTCTTAAGGTAGTAGTTTCAAAGACAAGAAACTTTTTCAACGAACCATTTATTTTGTCGGTAGATAAATTATTACGAGAAAAGTGTAACTTGCTTGTAAAGGAACAAAGTGAAATATACTTAATAGTCTTTAAAACGTTTCTTTGATAAAAGAAGAAATAGTTCTAACTACTAATTTTCCGAAATCGTTCTCTGGGGAAATCATTCTAGCAGCTTTCTCAGAATCAAATTATGAATATTTTGTTTCATCTCAAAGAACCTGTAATGAAATAACCTCTTAAACAGTTGAGGAAAATATGAAATATTAAATTATAGTGAATTTGACTAAAATGATTGTGTTATCTTTTCTCAAGAATACTAAAAATATGTTGCAAACTTCAACTATTAAAATGTCATTAATGCAAATGTCATTAATTTAAAGAACTTAGTAGTTTATTTTGTTCATAGATGCCTTTTGTCAAACATCTTTTTTCCTTTTATGTATATATCGGTGAACTCTCGCTACTACGATATTCAATACAACAGTAACTCGCTTTATTACGATAAAGTTTTGTGGCCCCGATGAACTTGCATGTGAATTAATGTCGTGCTTCTCTCAATATTACGATACTCGCTAAAACAATAAACCCCTGTAAAACGATTTTTTTTCCAAATTTCAATTTTCTCTTCTTATTTCATATATTCTTCTTATTTTCTCTATTTATGACAGGTTTTTAAATAATGTAAAAAATCCCATTTTATCATATTTTTTTCTATCTTATCTTATAAGAGAAGACACACGGCTGACTACCCCAAGAAATACCTTAGAATTGCCTCCCTTCTCTCTTAAGAAGTCACAGAGGTAACATTCCTGTCTGATGTCATTTTATTCATGATCAAAGCTGATCATGAGTTACGAATGACCACAAGCATCCCATTAACACCTGAAAGATATTTTTTTTCTATAGAGGGTGGGTGGAGCACCATTTACAAACAAAAATCTTTTTTCTCGTACTTTGGACTCATTACATACAATGGTGGTTGACTTGACTGTCAAAAAATGAATAAGCAAGCAAAAATATCAGATTATTTTCAATAAAAATGGTTTTCGGGTATGTTTACGATCTTATTTTTCGAATTTATTGAAATTGCTTTTAATATTTAACCATAATTAACTCTCGGCAAGTTATTTTTTTGCATAATATACACAATCTGGAAGAAAGTGACGGGACAACTGTAAAGTTTGGTGGATGAGGATTGATGGTATGGGCCTGTTTCTCCTGATATGGGGATGCCCCACTGGTGAAGGTTGATGGTATGATGAATTCCAATGTATACTGGGCCTTGTGGGCAACTACCTTGTGGGCAACGTACGATTTGAATGATTGCTTGCATCAAGACGACAACGCAAGATCCCATGTTGCAAGGAGGACTCTTGATTGGTATGTGAACAACAACAATAAACGCATGGAGTGGCCGGTGCAGAGCCCTGTTCTTAACCCAATTGAACATCTCTGGGACGAATTGGACCGCCGGTTGAGGGCCTGCACCCCACTCCCCAAAAGCAAGCATGAACTATGGAACTTCCTGTTAAACATTCGGAAGGAAATTCCTCTTGCCACTATGGCTAATTTAGTGGAAAGCATGCCCAGAAGGGTTGCAGCTGTGCTCGCAGCCAAAGGAGGTTCTACCTCCTATTAATTTTAATAAATATGAGTTTATATCGTTATAGTGTCGTGTCCCGTCACTTTCTTCCAAATAGTGTAATTATTAAATTAAAAAGAAACTCTTATTGTGTCCCCAAAGTATGTATCTCCTCGATATAACAATATATCCCACTACAACAATATATTTATTTGGTACCCAAAATATTGTTGTAGCGAGGTAAAATATCCAAATACGTCGGAAAAAGGTGCGCTTATTCAGAAAAACTGCATTTTTGTGTCTAATTTTGGAATATAAAAAATAGTCTGCACTAATTAACTAACATAGTTAAGGTTAGATCCTCGAATCATTAAGATTGATTCAGAGAACTTGAAAATCTGATTATTTGATCAAAACTCCTTAGGACGTTCTCCCTTTCCCCTTTTTGGTTTACTTTAGAGCAGTGTTTCCCAAAATGTGGTACGCGTACCCCCAGGGTTGAGGGAGCAGTTTAGCGGGGTTACACGTTCTTATGCGAAATATCTTGCAACAAACAAAAATTTCAAAAATTTAATTGAAAAACAAAGCTAGCCATAAAAATTTCGATTACGTATTTTTCTGTTGGCTGTTCTTTGCAGAGTTGACAGTTAATGATTAGTGATGTCAACATCCAGTTGCGATTTTTAAATTTTGTGAAATTTTTTTATAGTTAGAAATATATTAATTTTTTTATTAAGGGTACACAGCGTTAGGAAAAATTTAGAAAAGGTACACGAAAGTCATAAATTTGGGAAAAACTGCTTTAGAGAGACATATTCACAAACTACTTGCTCGATTTGAAGCACCCTATAGCACTGTAAAAAATAAGTTCCGATCATAAATGTTAAATTGATTTGTTCTTTACCAGCAAGTCTGTTCTGTAATTTGATGTTGATATATTTCCAAGAAAAAAAAAGTGAGTTATTGAGTTTACTAAGAAAAATATTCATAATTTTTTTGGCCGGAACGATTTTAAAAGTTCCGGTGTGTTTTTACCTCAAATCGAGCCTTTAGTCATTGGTCTTTGGTTGAAATAGAATCACACACAATTACCATTTTCCCTTTCATTTTAAAATACCATAATAAAAGGATTAATTTCCACGATGTAATTTCTACTCCAAATTGATAAAATAACAAATAATTAAAATCTGATTAAACGTAGCAAAATTGTCACTTTTTTAGTTTTTAGGGAGATTTTAAATCTCGATATTACTCAATAAAATTACGAATATACATTATGATGGTGAGATTCCTTTAAACTTCCAAAATAAAACTTAAGCGAAATAAGTTTGAAATCGATCTTTTAACATTTCTCTTACTCCATAGATAGCGTAGATTACGTTATTTTATGAAACTTTTCATTTTTCAAAAACTGATTATAAATTATGGCTAAAAAAGTCATCGATAATTAGATGGATTTTTTTCTGAGTGAATGCGTTATAGAGTGTTGCTATCAAGCATCTACGGAGAAATGTTTTAAATTAAAGCCCTTATAAAAGTATTGTCCCAAGATATTAAAGTATAAAAGTATAAAGCATAAAAGTATTGTAAAGTATCAACATAATATAAAATAGAAAAGTTATTTAAAAAAGTATTGAACAAAAATTGGATATACATATTTGACTATGCATAGTTTTTAAACCGTTTCAGTTTATTCATACAATTAGTTGAAAATAAAAACTAAAATAGGCTTCTAAAAGTCAATTTTTTCAAACATTTAACTAAAGTTCTTATTTCGGCTAAAATTTATAATCTTAGAGTAAAAAATCAACTTTACCATTTTTATATATATTATAATGATACGGAGGAAAAAGTATATGACTCAAGCCATCTACGCTGTTAGTTAGTTCGCCAACTGTAGTAAATATTTAGTTAATTGACTCCCTTTGTTATGGTAAATAAATTATTTATTTACTACTATTGCTATCTAAATAAAGTATTTATTTACATTTGTTTAAACGAATTTACAACTTAACAATTAACAAATATACTTCTGTATTTAGTAAATACATTTTCATGAAATATGTTTTTATAAATGAGGAATTTAAATATCCGATTACCCAAAATGTACCTTCAAGAGTTAAAAGGATATTTTCGTAATTTAATCGTGAACAAGTTTACGTTTATACACACGTTTATTTGTGCAAATTAATAAAGCTTTTAAGTTAATGCCAATTATTCCATCAATAATGCTATCTATAACAGTAACTGTTATGAAATATGAACCTAGCTTGAAGTGAATGAATATCGCCAAAGGAAAGTCAAATAATCGGAAGTATTTGAGCCCCTTGATGTGACGTCAATAACGTAGAAATTCGATTACATTGAATGCTTTCAATCTGGCGTAGACATCTTCCCATTTTTCCGTAACAGAAAACTCCACATTATATGATCTGACTTAAGTACACATGATATTCAAAATTTATGATCGCGTATATGCACATCACGTAGGATTGAGTTAGAATATGATTTCTTGTTAGTTTTCTAAGGAAGATTTTCTGTAAAAATATTCTCATTTTTATGAAAATGATCTGTATTTATTTAATGCAAAAAGTGTACAAAAGTGTTTTTTCATGAATTAAAATACTTAAGTCTCGTTAATAAAGGTTAACTCGTATTAAATATGGAGTGAGCAGCTAACTTTAAGTAAAGTCGAAATCTAGAAAATAAAAAAATTAATAAAAAGTAAAAATCTACATACACTAAGAAAATTTATTTTCGATTAAAAAAACAATTGTTTGCATTTATTTATGTATTTTTAATTGTAGCAAGATGAGGGGTTAAGTATTTGAAAAAAATTTAGCTGTGCTTGAAAAAATACACAAAATGTGTGACTTAATGAACTGTAATAAATAAGATGTAATTTCACATGTTAACAATTTATACCAATCGTTAATCGAAGTTAAATCGAAGCAAATCACAAGTAGCATCATAGTATTTGTTCAATGCATGTTTAACTTTATTTAAACTATGTGGTAATAAATAAAATGTTACTAATATCTAATCTTTAGAAAAGGAAGAAAAAAATGCTCTTTAATGGCACTTCGATTTGCTGTACATTATGTTTATATCATTTATTCAGTGCAGATTTTACGTTATATAAACTATTTAGTTTGACTTGTCTTGAAAGCAACTAAGATAAAATGTACTTGGCTATTGAAAAGCAAAACATAAGGAATGGTCTTATTAATTTATTCAAAGAAAAATTTATTTTAATATTTAGTTTCAAATTGAAAGCTAATTTTAGTATTTGTTATTAAGTATGTCAAGCTAACTGCCCATTATGCAGTTGCAACTTATAAACATTTTGAAATAACTTTGGAAGTTGTATATTTACTTACACTGTAAAAATTATGAATCAAATTACGGTGAAAAATACCTGAGGGCAGCATCCTTGTGTACCGTTACCCCTTTGGCTGTGATATCAAAATTTAAATTTAGTAACGGTTACCCAGGTTATTTAGTAGACAAATATCTAATGAATTACAGAAAACTGTTAACATTTAAAACTCATTTTTATTGCACCTCTAAATCTTCAAAAAACATAATTTCACACATTTCCAAATGCCAACATGGGAATAAACATTTATACATTAATTAAAACAAAAATGCAACCTTAAAACACTCAAGCATAACCTTCAACTTCTACAGTNTAATATGCATCCATGTATTAAACAATTAATGTGCAACAGACATCTAATTCTTAAGATATAAAACTTTAAAAAGGTTGGTATTAAAACTTACATAGTAGCACACAAAATGTTCAATTACAAAATTGAGGTTTGTCTTGAAAAAAAAATTGATGTACTTGAAACAAATACACATAGGAATACAATGCATATAGGAATACACATAGGAATACACATAGGAATTGCGACTTAATGAACTGTAATAAATAAGATGTAATTTCACTTGTTAACAATTTATACCAATAATCTTAAATCGAAGCCAATTACAAGTAGCATCACAGTATTTGTTCAATGCATGTTTAACTTTATTTAAATTATGAGGTAATAAATAAAATGATACTAATATCTAACCTTTAAAAAAGGAAGAAAAAAATGCTCTTTAATGGTATTTCAATTTACTGTACATTAAGTTTATATCATTTATTCAGTGCAGATTTTACGTTATATAAACTTGATTTGTCTTAAAAGCAACTGAGATAAAATGTACTTAGCTATTGAAAAGCAAAGCATAAGAAATGGTCTTATTAATTTATTTAAAGAAAAAGTAATTTTAATATTTAGTTTTAAATTGAAACATAATTTTAGTATTTGTTATCAAGTATATCAAGCTAACTGCCCATTATGCAGTTGCAACTTATGAATATTTTGAAATAGCTTTGAAAGTTGTATATTTATTTACACTGTAAAAATTACGAATCAAATTACGGTGAAAAATACCTGAGGGCAGCATCCTTGAAATCCATTTTACAGTAAAATCTGTTTTTACTGTTAACTTGTATGCTGTAAATTTCATAGTAATATTTATTTAACACCAGTGTTTCAATGATTTTACAGTAAATATCACTGTAAAAATTACTTTTTGTTCCATATTAAATTTCACAGTAGCTCGGGACTTTGCAGTAAAAAGTAATGACACCCTGAACTACCAAGTCTGCTTACCGTAGTTTGATCTGGAATTTGCTACAGACTATAATTAGTCTACAATAAGCTTATCAGAATCTTAATTCATTTCCTTTTCTCATTTATAAAAGTAAAAATTTTCACCTTACGCCATGCAAAATATCTAAAAACTATCTCCTGGCTCTTTGAAAAAAGTACCAAAAACTATCAAGATCTGAAAATATATAAAACTAGATGGATAACTGCTTTTTCTACGGTGTAAAAAAATTATCGACATTTCAGCATTAATCAACACAGCAAAATTGCGTGCGAAACTGAATAACTTAAACGGACTTAACTGAACTAAAACAATTATTTATAATCTTTTATTATTTGTTGTCCTTTCGGTGGATTTATATTATCAGATTAACCGAAACATGTTTTTTTTTCTAAATTCATACTTTCAAAATAAAGATAAATAATATTCAGCAATATCTGGCGTGCTGCTATTTCTCGAGGTCAACTCTTGATATATATTCAAAACTTACCATTATCAACTATTTTTTATTGTACATATCCCTTTTGGTAGGCTGTAAAAACCTAATTCCATGCAGATATCTTGGTAACAATATTAGCATATTTAGAACATATTAAAAAACACAAATTAACATAATAAGAGTAGTACCCATTACTATCTTTTATTACGCATGAGTGGTGTCAATAATAATAGGACGAATTTCTTATGATTTTTTGGAAGAAGAAATATTCTCCATTAATTTAACTTCTTGTAACAAAATTTATCTTTTAATTTCAATTTGTGTCTATTACCTAAATAAATTAAGTATCACTAACGCCAATTACAACAAGGCATAATCACCTTTCCTTCATTCATTTAGCATTTTAATTTTTTTTTTAAATTTTAATATGTGTCAATTACCATATTAATTTAATTGTATTTCTTGAAAATAATTAGTTATGACACTAATAAGTTTATAATCATTTTTAGCGGATGTCCTAATATCGGTAATTATTTTGAAGGCCGTAAAAAATCCCCAAACTATCACTGAAGCCTGTAATGCTTAACTAAAGGTGATACTCCATACCTCTGGTATTGTCGTTATAAATACTGTGGAAACGAGAACTTATTATATCTAGGTGCTTATAGTATAGGTACTGTGGTAATAGATTCTTATTGACCTCCGACTAGGATAAGTACCCTAATATCACCCTCCTATATATTCATAACAACGAATATACAACCTTTATTTTTGTTTCATTTGTTACAGCTTAATACTATTAGATTTACCATTATCTGAGTTAGAATTTCTACTTGCTGAAAAAGATTACACCAAATTTGGGTGCGAATTACGTCAGAATAGAGGATTTGCGTGAGGTACATACGCATAAGCGTATAAATATTCCGCTTTACCGCGCTTATATTAGGGAGACCAGAAAGCATTTTTTTGCATTTCCTCAAATTGTTTCAGAAATTCTTTTTACGTAATTTTTAGGATACTCGCAAGTGCATATGAGTCCTGAACTTTCGAAACAAACAAAAACAGTAAAATTTTTCTTTTAAGAACTATCGAATTTAAAGTCAGTTACAATTATTATTCGTCCGGTTTTCTTTTTGTGAAGTTTTTCTCCTTATTATGTATTGGAGCTTATTGTAAGTCTTAGTTTCATCAAAAAATCATGATTGTTGAGAATTTTGATGCAAGTTTTCGTTCCGTAAATCATTGTGGTTTTGACAAAACCAAATGGCACTGCAAAACATTTCCCGCGTAGCTATAAGCAAAAGCAATAAATAAAAATCGATATTATTAGCAAATTAAAGAGTTTCAAGTTTTCAAAGTTTCAACATATTAAGTAACAATGCTTTTAAAAAAACTTTTCGTTTTGTTTAAAAAAAACAATGCATGGAAAGAAATAAGGAACTACATATGCAAAAAAATATCTTCATTATTTCTAACAAAAATCAGTTAAAGAGAAGTAAAAAAAAAGCTGCACACAATTAGATTAATTATAGGATAAAAAATATAAAGCACCTTAAGAAAACATTGGTTGCTTTTGCTAAGAAATGTTGCATTTGTTAGGAAATATTTGTATAAATATTATTAAACGAAAATATTTTAAAGCATATTAAAAGCTCAAAATAATAGCAGTCGCTTGTAATAACAATAAATATCACCATATTTCCTTTCATTAATTACTTTAATTAACGCTAAATATTTCAGAATATTTACAATGATGAGGAGCGGGTATTATGTTGAAGAAATAATTATATATTTGAAGAAAAAAAAATAAATAGAAAAAACTCCTTAAAACAATCTTAAGATAAAAAAAAAATCTTTAAAAAAATAGTATGCATCATAATCATATTATTACAAGAATTATAGGATTAAAAATAATTCAAATATTTTTTAAATGTAGCTCTTCAAGCAAAATCTTACTTTTTTCGGGTTAAGATAATTAGTTTTAGCCCATCAATATTTTTCTTCAAATAGTTTGTTTTGTGATATTAAATTCTCCGTCAAAAACTATTCAGGTTAATTACTTTACAAAGTTAAATGTCTTATATTCGCGCTTTTTTGTGCATTGAATTTATTAAGTAAACTTTCAAGTATCTTTTTTTATTCACTTTTCTTTCATATTTTCTTTCTTTAATAACTAAATATTTGTTTTTTTTCCCTCTGAAAACATTTCCATGATTTCGTCGACATAATCTCGTTAAAGAACAAAAACATATTTTGTAATATGACCTCTATAAAATTTCCCTTTTTTAAGAAACTTCTTTCAGAATAATTTTTCTGTTATTCTGTGATACTTTATACAATTAATTAAAGTTTTCCTTCTTTTAGAAAAAAGATAAGGGCATCACCTAAAAACCAGATATTTTTTTGAATTGTCATTCTATATTATGCAAGTTTCGGAAATGTGTATTGCATTTTATAATTTTTAATTTCAGAGTAATAATTTTATGTTATCTTATTATTTTAACAAAAAAAATAATAAAACATGTATATAAACATCATTTAAATATATAGTCATGCAAATGATTTGAGTGTAATAAATAAAAGTTGATAACTTTTTTACCGACTAAGTTTAAACCTAAATCATCTTATTAATAAAATGGTTATGTAAATTGATTTTAAATTACATGAACAAAAATAAGAAACCAACAAATTAAGAAAAAATCATGATTTTGAAATGTTTCTTTTTTCCAAGCATTTTTCTATCGATTACTTTAAGCCTAAGTTGAACCTTTATATTTGATTTCTTCAGTCTAGACAATTTTTTAGCTATGATTCATGCAAATCACAAAATTTTTTCTTCATTTAAGTCTGAATAGAGGAGATATAAAAAAATAATCTCATAAATAAATCAAAATTTAAAGTTTAATTGGCAAACATTTTAATGGTCTCAAGTGTTCAGATTTTGATTCAAATAAAAATGAATAACTTGACACATTTAATTCCAAATAATTATTGAAAAATATAGTGTAATTGTTTTCCGACTGTAAATAAGTCGAGCTCTAATTACGGTAAAAATTACAGACACCTTGGGTGCAACATCAGAAAAATCCATCTTACCGTAAAATTCAGTTTAACCGTAAAATATTATACCGCAATTTTTACAGTAATATTCATTTAATTCGAATGATTCAGCGAATTTACCGTAATTATCACTGAAAAAATTACGGTTTTTATTCCCTAACATATTTTGTTAAAATCAATTTTACGGTAAAAATCATTGGCACCTTGATGCTGGTACTTTTTAAAGTAATTTAATCCCAGATTTTTTACAGTGTAGCAAACTGAAGTATGATTCAAAGATGCTAACAAAGTTAGGTGTTTCAGATGCATGTATGTTAATCAGGAACAGTAATTTGGTTTTATTTATTTAATGACAGAAATCACCTATTTACGAACATACAAGGAAAGTAAATTAAGTGATGAGATTGAAGACATATCATCCGGTAAAATAATCCCACACCCATCAGACTTGACGGGGGGTGATAAGTGATTCTTTCATGCATTTTTTATTACAATTATAAACTCGGTTGTTTAATGTAGTTGTCCAAAGTCACCTTTCTTGTGAAATTTTTTATTTTTTATTTTGAATCAACACTAAAAATTAATGGTATTAATATGGAGCAATGGTGTGCTATCTCATTTTGCTTCAGACTTAAACAACTAAATTTTTTATAAAACTCTATTTCTATTAAATTTCGGAGCCAATTACGATAAAAAATATTGGCCGTAAAATCCGATTATACCACAAAAATGCACGGACCAAAAAAATCAGACATACCGTAATTTTTACAGAAATATTTATTGTAAACTCACTGTAGTTAAATAATTATTACTGCAAAATATACGGTATATATTTTTACGGTAAAAATGAATTTTACGGTCAGATTAATTTTACGGATGACGCACCCAGTGTGGCGGTACTTTATACCGTACTTTGATCCGGAATTTTTATATTGTACAGAGAGAGTATCCCATGATTTAAGTTGTTTAATCATTTTCAGAAGGAGGAGAATCATTGGAAGAGGAATCATGCATCAGAGAAAGGAATTCAACTGCAAGGACTGATGGCAATGTTGACAGAATCCGGGATCGTCAGTTTTCAGATTGTTAATTGACGATCAGAATGATCGAAGAACGTCTGAATTCATTTCCTTTACCATTCAAAGGATTTTATATGATGAATTGAGTTCGAACTACAAAAAAAGATCATATGTCTGTGAATCCAAACCAGAACTGCAAAGCGTTTTGTCACACCACAATGTCAATAAATGTGTTTTTGACTAATCCACCTCATACCTGTGTCTTCTCACCAGATTTAAGTCCTTTTGATCTTTTCATCTTAGCGAGATTGAAAAGTCATCTCAATTTACGTCATTTCAGGGTACTGGAAAAAGACTGTAGCTAACTATATCAAGACTGTAACTGACCAAGTAAATGTTGTAACTGACCAAATAAAGGCAACTGATCAGATAAAGGCTGTCCCAGCTTGCAAGTTCCAACACTGCTATTACGAGTGAAAGAATCGTTTATGACGCTGTATGGTATCCCAAGGGTATTAGTTCGAGGAATTAAATTTTGAATTGTTATTCTGTTTGAATAAAAATAATCGGTCTCATTGTTTAATTTACATACTTTCTGATCCTTTCATTCTGATTCATTGATCCAGACCTACAACAATATCTGTCAGTCAAACCGCTTAAGTTACTACTGATACCATTTTTTATAAATAGATATAAAGGAATTTTAAAATCGAAAATTAGTTCCAAATGAACTTATTCTACTTTCAATAATAAAGTTTTTCAAAAAATGAAAACAAAGCGAAAGTAAACGCCATATGTTTATAAGGCGATGGTAGCTATCGACAATGTCAACAATGTGGGGCGAGTAGTTACAGACCATGTCAACCGTCATCTATGAAAAGGTATCCCAACAAAAAATCGAGTTAACATGTCTTATATACTAGTGAATCTATATTACATAAAACGCTAATACGTATGTATCAATAAAGCCGATGATATTTCTTTTCTCGCGTTGGCAGCAGTTTTCATTTTCAATTGATAGGATTCGATGCGCAAGAGCATGTAGTGATCATCATATGGCTAATCTATATTATATAAAACGCTAATACGTTTTAATTGATAGGCTTCGGCGCATTATATGTCTAATCGGGTGAATTCTCAACGAATTATCAAAAAAATTCTCACAAAATTATCTTCATCGAAGCCGATGCTTTACATCCGGCGTTCAGTACTATTTTATATTGTTTTACAACACATGGTTTTAGCCCTCTGGTGGGAAAAACTTTAAAACAAAACTTACAACAGTTACTTTTCTCAACAACTGAAATTTAGAATAGTGTGATTAAGAAAAATATGCGAACTGTTTGCAATTTCAAATTAACATTGAAATGCACAGGATTAGAATTTTCTACAGTGAAAAGTTTTCGGAACTTCAGTGTTCAAAAAAGTGTACAAAAGCTAGACGTTAAGAACGTATCCAATGAGCGAGCATCGGATTGCGAAGCAATCCAATATGAACTGCGAAATCAGTTCTGGGGGTTGGCGAGCGCCAGCGAGCAGGGGGCGAAGCCTCCTAGTTGGAATTATATTTTTGTAGTGATCGATACGCTACAGTTTACACACAATGACTTTACTGAAATGGACTTTTTATGTTTAATTTTTTAACTAAATTAAAACATGCAAAGACATGGAAAATTAATTCTATTAAAAATAACAATTAAGTGCTCGTTGGGAATAGGTGCTATGTAAAACCACAAGCCCTTTTTATCCAGAGAGTACAAGGATAAGTGCTTGGATAACTAGGTTGACAGTTTCTCCTTGTTTAAGTCCTGCTATGAATGAGTGGGCCTTTCAACCTTTTTTCTAACGGTAAATATCAAATTCACAGTTAAAATGATTTGGTAATTACCAGTAATTTTTTTTCTTAGGAATATTTTCTAAGACACTAACTAAATTGTAAGCATACTTAATTTATTGTTTCTTAATCTGTTTTATTTTAGTTCAAAAAATTTAAAAAGGGTTTCATCAAAATAATAAGGCATTCAGGAATTAAAGTTTTTTTTTTTTTTTTTTTTAAATTAATTTTGAGAAACAAATTAAAATTTCAGGTTAAATGTAGCTAATTTAAAATTAACTAACGTAAATTTTTTCTTAATACTTAAGGAATTTTGGTGCGCATTCAGTTGTGTTTAAGTTAAGAAATATATCTAAACGAGTGAAATTTACTCCAAAAGACTTGCTCAACTCTAACTTAATCGCTTTATCCAATCGCTTAAAGCTGTCATCTTGACTTAGTAAACTCCATTTACAATTTTCTACATTCTCCGACTTCTTCCATTACGTGATCATTACAAAAAGACATTTAGATATATTTTTGCCCCAATATATCATACCACTGAGTAATTTGACGGTTGTACCACCAAGTACAAGAGGGATAAATGATACTTTAATATGCTTCCGTAGCCATTATGCTAATGGATTCGTTCCTTATCGGCAAAAAAAAAGCTTCGATGATATAATACTTTAATTTTGTAAAATTTTGAACTGTTTTTTTTAACGACTGAAATTATAGGCACTTTTTTATAACTGTGGAGTTTTCATTGAAAATATAAGTTAAATTCAAATAAATGGAGTGACTTTATATCCATCTTTTTTTTGTATAAAATGGCGTTGTTTAATGATTTTTTTAAAATTGATTACTATATAAATATACAGAGTACCATTGTATAGAACCAAAACTGATTACACTATAAGGATTAAATATATTTTAAGATTATAGAAAAAAGATAGTTTCAATAAATGTAGTATTATATATTAGTTTTGTTTAAATTTTCTAGACATTGTTTAATAACTTTTAAAATTGACTTCCTTTTCCGTTCGAGCATCATTAAAATTCAATTATTAATAGTTTGAAAGATTTGCTTGCAAATTCTGATAATTACTCTGAAGTTCAAATTAACAAATATGATTGGTAATGAAATATTAACTGCTTTACGCTCATGTTAAGTGACATGATATAGTGCAGTTTTTCGTATGATAGAAATACTTGAGAATTGATTATGCATGCACAGTGAGCAAATAAATAAATGGGCCACCCTGTATACCTTTTGATCCAATCATCGGATCTTCACGTTCTAGTACTCAATCTTAATGAATCGGAGAGGTGATTAATGCAGATGATATTTTAACCCATATTTTACTACATTTAAAATAAAATCATATTTTTTCACATACTAATGAAACATTACGTAAAACACAACATTTAAAAAACTCTCCAAAACTTTGATTGTATAGGATTTAAAAGCGGGGCAACAGTGTTTTCTATTAGGATTTTTTATTAATATATGATCAGTTTGTAATTTCAAGTAGTCTGTGTTTCTTTGTAGAATGCCTAAGCCTCTTCCGGCAATATTTCGATCCACTCTCAATCCTAGGTAAGCTACTATAATGTGTCGCTGAAATTCGAAAAGATTTAGAGCTTGTTCAGGCCCAAAAAGTTTGGATAGCTTTCATGCTGCTACCAATGATATCTCAGATGTATTGATGCGTAATAGCCAATACCATTTTTTTTCTTTTAGAGAAGAACAATATTTTTCCGTGAGATTCTCAAACAAGTCTATACTTCCATCTTATACTTCTGCCATTCTTATACTTCTTATAATAAATAACAAATGATGGTAAATCTACTTTCTGCTCTTGTATTCAAAATTGATACTAATCAAATACTACTCTATTATCATACCAACGAGCTGATGCAATTTCATTTCTTAAATTAAACTTACGATCGGATGTTCCACGAACAATCTTCCCCAACATTTTAGATGAATTTAATGATGGAGATTTTTTCCCATTTCTTTTTCTCTAACAGTTCCTGTAGCAAAGATTTTACTTTTGATGCTAAAGAAATGATCATAAGATGTGAAAAAAGTTTTTCATATGAAATTTGTGCTTTGCTGGAGTTTCAACTATTGATAGCAAATTTTCAACTACCATATGAGATAATCACTTTTGTTTCTTTCTTTATGTCAAACTCAATATCTTTTTTGGATCATATGAATAGCATGTCCATATTCAATGCTGGTGCAGGCATCATCAATGTCTTCATCATCAGTGACTACGTCTAGATAAGGCGGTAATATTACCATTTTAGGATCAGTATCATCAAATTCATTGCTCAATGGCATTAAATAGTCATGATACTCATCAATTGTTAAAAATCTCCTATTCACTTTCAATACTTTTTTGCTAAAATGGATACGCATTAAACGCAAAGCTCACCTGTAAGTTCATTCGTTTTCCTCCAAAAGATAGCACAACCAAGTGACAAAACCTTATGACTGATTAGGAGTAATTCTAAAAGCAATCTATGGACTTATGTTCAGAGAAACCCTGATGCAATTGAGTTTCTCAGGTGAGCGCCTATAGTAGGGGATTTTACCATTGTCCTCCATATAGGACAACATCTGATTCACTCGTAAAATCAGTTTAAATATACATTTTTAGATTCAGTTTTCACTCAAATGTAATAGGAGTTAATAAAGTTAATAAATTGGAGTTAATAAATTTCTAAAGAAATTTATTGCTTTTTCTTGCAATTATTTAAAATGAAATTTTAATTCGTGTCAAATAAAATAGTAAAAAATAGCTATTTTCAAAAATATAAAAAAAGATGCTTGTCCGATATGTGGCACCTCTTCATATGTTGCATTACGAAAAACTTAATATAAATCATAAAATGAGTTCAATGAATGTTAATCCATCTAAAATTTTAATTTAGAAGTGAAAAATAAATAAGCATAACAATATCTGCTTAAGGAAAAATCCAAATTGTAGATACTGTGAGGAAATTCAGACAATTTATCACCTTATTAAATTTTGTCCCCCCGTCCAAACACTCCCTCAAACGCACTTTATTAATCTAAATCAACACCAATGCTTTTCCAAACTAGCCTGTAGAAATATTATCAAAACTATTATAAAAACCAACCTGGAGGATTTGATGTCAGACCTTTAGGCCCTGATCTGGATCAGACACTCATGTCGTCTACATGTTGCCGTTTATTCTCTTTTATCTATTTTGACTTTTAGTTTTTTTGATTATACCTATTTTAGATTGTTCTGTCGGTCTTTACATTTTGATCTTTTATTTATTCAGCTTTGTGCTTATCTTTGGTTTTAATGTAATTTTGCTCTTGGATTTTACCTATTCTACCTTGTTCTTTTAAAAATTCTATCGTGTCTTGACTTTGTTTTAACTTAGCTTTATCAATTTACCATTTTATACTTTTACTTGAGGTTGGTAATGTTTCACTGCACCATACCTCTTTTTTAACTTGTGTTATTTTACTTGCGTTCTGCTATACTATTGTCTTTCTTTTTCGCATTATTAATTTTATAAGGGCCTGTTGGCCTGACTTGACATTATCGTCTGTTTTACTTTTGGTTTCAGTTGGATGTGTCACAACTATACTATATAAGCACTGATTTATTTCTTTTATTGAATATTTATAATTCTGCTTTTGTTTCCAAATCCTATTCCGATTTTTATACTTGCTGTTTTTAGAGTTTTATGTATGCTTAATGTATTATTTTTGTATTTATTATGTATGTATCTACTCTCGTATGCCCTTAAAAAGGGCGAGTCATGAACCAAATAAACATTACAATATCTGCTGCAAACATGCAACAAATTGTAACTGCCCTCGATATTTGAAGATGGTAAAATATTACGGAATCAGACAGAAAAACGTACTTTTTCTGAATAGACATACTTTTTTTTTGGATTTGGATTTCTAGCCCCCAAAATACAGGGAGTGGCCACAATCTGGGAAATATGGGCCCTATAGTTTCGCTAGGAGAGCGATTCAAAGTTTTCACCCCTTAATGGTTATTTTATTTCTTTGCGTATTTCACTATTTTTTAAACAAATAGATTTTTTCTCACACTTATAAAATTCGTTTCTCCAAAAGTAATTCCATGAAAAAATAACTTATAGTAAATATTTATTATTTTTTAATATTTTATTTAATATTAGTCGAAAAAAAATGAATTGAAAATATACAATTTTGTACATAATTTTAAAGAATTTAATTTCACTTGTAATATAAAACATTGCATTGAAATCAGTCAAATAGTTCCTGTAGAATCAAGGAGATGCCGTATTTTTAAAATCCGATTTACCAAGACCAATTCGGCATCCATTAAAATGATGCAAAGAATTTATTTATCTTACAATTCAAAATATTATATTTACAGTTGAAAACTATTAAAAAATAAAATAATAATAAATAAAAAATATTTACTGAAAGTTATATTTCGCATGGAATTGTCTTCGGATAAACGAATTTTATAATCGCGTTTAAAAAGCTTTCAATTCACTCAAAAAGATCCAGAAATCTGATGAATCTATGCAAAAAGTAAAATTAACATATTGGGTCCTAACTTTGCACTGCTCTTCTGACAAAAAATGTGGCGACCATATTTCTCAAATTGGGGCTAGTCTCTGTACTTTGGGGACCAGAAATCCGAATGAGTCAAAAATATTTTTTTTATTTAGAGATTATGAGTTTTTGAGTCTGTTTTTGTAATTTAAAATATCGTCTGAATCAATTAATTAGTATATTTAAGACTCTCTCAAACCGTTGATTACTGGAACGTGAAAATAAAAATTATTAGATCAAAATTTATCAGGGTGGTCCGTTTTCTATTTTGCGCACAGTGCTGTTTTATTCTTTATTTTATAAAAGCACTTTTCTGTTTAGTTTGCAATTTTAGTTTTAAATCATGGTTGTGTTTAAATTTATGAAATTTTCTGTCATTAAATGATATCTGCTATTAAATGATCGTTTGAAAACTCGGCCGTTTAATTTTTGTTCTGCATTGGTCTAAATTGTTGTTGCAAAATTTTATCGTATGTTAGTTACATTGTTGTAAAAAATATTAAAATTTTCTAAAGAAACCACTGCATTGAGAAGAATTCCATCTAAATGTATTTTTTCTGCGATGTTTGTCGGTCGCGATAAATATCATGGTAAATAACAGCAATTTGGTTTGCATATCTGCCTAATGTGAAAACGAAATTTTCAAGAAGATATTAAAAGACTTAAAAATTGTCTTCGGTGAAATTCTCATTTAATTTGTGCAATTATATAATTATTTTAATGTGGCGGAAACTTAATATTTTCAAAGTAAACTTTAAGACGTATACTGTATATAATATATTTTGTGACAAACATAAATTTTTTTTTAAATCCCAGAAAAAACATAGTAATTAATTTTAAGCAACAATCGTGATATGATTGGAGAATATATGAACATGTTATGGAATAATTAATATTTATTTTTCTATTAATTAATCTGAAATGCTACAATAAAATATTTTCGACCCATATTTACTTAAATGTCAATCCAATTGTAATTATCCAAAGACGTCCAACAGGGTTTCCCCCAAATGATTAAATGTTTGAAAAAAAACGAAAGGTTACAGAAAACAACATTCTAATAAGCGAAATCAGGTACTTTTTTATCGACAAATTTTTTAATTAATTGCAGATTGTTTAAACGCAAAGTGCTGCTGATGACATGCTATACATGACTTAAAAAGGTTTTCTTCAAAGTTTTTTCACTTTATATGGTAACAGATTTTAAATTTCTTGCCACCAATACATTTCAATTTTTCCCACCAATATCTTAATTTAATAAAGGCAAATTATAAACTTTGTAATCGATAGCTATTTTTAGAAAAATCATGGATCCTTTTATCATAATTGACAAAATATAGTTAAATGATTTGCGATTCTGTCGGGAAATTGAATTTTTGACTGAGCTATATTTAAAAAAAAGAATAATTTTAAATTATGATACCAAACTGCCAGTTCTCTTATATAATTGTACACATTTTTTTAAATATGCACTAATTGAATATTTTAAAATCGTTTAGGGCTTATTAATCTTTTTAAGGCCGTTTGCAGCTATCTGTTGAAAAGTTCAGAAAATTAGAAATAAAAGGAAAAAGGAAGGTTTTGTTTACATAAATGTAGGTTACAGCGTAAAAATACCTTATAAAATATTTGAATATCATACCTTAGTAAACAAATTAAAATTGTAGAATTTGAAATTAAACAAAAAATATCAAATTATATAAACAATTTAGTTTTTGCTGTACACTCTAAAAATAAAAATTTGATTGCAAATAAAACATAAGAGAAAGATATAATTAAAATACTGCACAGCAAAGCAGTTGAAAGCTGCAGTAAAATTAAAATTTTACCTAAGTTTATAGAGTTAAGAATACCCAATCATTTAAAGTATTTATCCAAAGCCCTTATCCTATTTCCAATTTAAATCAGTAAATAAAGCTTCATTTTAATATGGAATGGAATGCTTTTCAAAATCCATTTATTTTCTTGTTCCGATCGTAATATTAGATCAAAGGATCAATACCATTTTGAGAAAAGCCTTAATTCAAAACAAGTTAGTAGAATCGGAACACAATTGTAAGGAAATTCCAAACAGGTATGTGCATGAAATATTAAGCTTGCGTTGATTATTTGACGATTATTCAAGCTTTTGTTCTTAGAAATTTAAGCAATTCAAATGTTCAAAACAAAATTGATCTACAACGATCTACCATACAGCGATAAAAAGAAAAATTTCTAATCCCTAGACCAATTGCAAAACTTAAAATCTCAAAGCAATGTTAAAGAAATAACATTGTTTTGTGTAATTAAGAAAAGAATTCAAAATATTAATGCAAACAATTAATACAAATAAAATTAATTAAAAATAAATATAACATCCAAATGGAAAACATTACATATTTTATAATGTAAACATTACATTACATATTTCACTATTTATTCTTGTATTTTTGCATTCTTTTTCTGGACCGGGCCAACAGAGGACCGAGGTACAGAGAAAGCATTTTTGACTTTTGTCTTAGCTTTCTCGATAGAAAGAGTTTTGCATTTTTGTGACAATTCAAGGCTGGATGACGTCAGCCTTGATTGTCATATTTTTTCAATTTTTCAATTTTTTCTAATTTTTCTTCGTCTCAATCGCTTTGTGGATAAGCATAACCTTATTTGAAAAGGAAAATATGCTGCATTACCTTTCTAAATGAAATACAGTATGTTTATCTGACATGAATTGTTTTTAGTTATAAATGCTGTAAAATAGTTTAATAGTTATATTTTTCTTTTATTTACTTCTACACGTTTAGAATTTTCATTATAAAATTGCGGTAAAATGTCTGGCAGCAATCTGTTGATCCAATTAACCATGAAGTTTATGGCAAAGAACAGCAGTTAATTATGGCAGTTTAATTAGTTTATTTAGCTGTTACAAGTGTTGTAAAAGGTGGGAAACGGTAGACTTTTTCTTCTTCTCTTAAGCAACTTTATGGTGCTGCCATCTATACGTGAAGGAGAGCATAATGTTCTAATAGTCCAGGTTCACAAATTGGGGATTACAGAACACTGGAAATTCTTATGTATTAAAGGAAATGGTGGAGTTATTGTGGTGTACATTCTAGGAATCGAACCCATGTTTTGTTGTTCATGAGATCAACATGTGTGCTCATCCGACTAAAACCTGGTTAAATTACCGATTTCTGATAGAATACTAAAATTCTGACTAATAAAACCAAAATATATAGCATTTAAAACATTCACATTACCGTGTGAATGATTTGCCCGTTCATACTAGAAACCCTGTTTTTCAAAATTAAAGCTCTAATTACCAAACATATGGTAAAAAAAAATGTATAACTGAAAAATAAATGTAAAATGTTTAATTCCCGGTGGTTTTGACCATACTTTATTTTCTCAACGTATTTTGAGTATGTTTAATTCATTGTTCTCTTGGAATAAACACAGAATATTAATTCATTTTGGAATGATGAACGTTCAGATGAAACTCATATATAAGTAATTAATGAATTTAGGAGTTTTGTTCTGAATAATACAATTTTTCATATAATTAACTGAAGAATGGCTATTTTTATGCATTTTTTTTATCTTCTGATGCAATTCAAATCTGGGTTTCACAGAATATAAATTTCATAATAATTTTTTTCTCCTAACTACCTGCTCAGTTGCAGCAAAAACAAATTATTAAAAGATAGTATTTATAGCTAAAATAAATAATATTTCATAGAGTAAATGGACAATATCGTTACTCAAGCAATTTTAAAACATATAGAAGTTTATTTTTCTGAATTAAAAATAAAAAATGGTTTGGATTAATTTTTAACTTTAGAAATTGATTTTTATCCATGATTTCTTAAAATCTTTTTTACAATTGCTTATATTTGCAGAAGGTCAATGTATTTGGAAAGTATGTTTGCTATTTATAAGGTAAGCTAAAATTAGAGTGATTGTTACTTCATGAAAACTGTGCTGCGGCTTTAGTTCCTGCTGTTATTTGTCTTATGCGTGGTTGTGATTCAAACGCAACATTACGAATGACTTGACGTAGAAAATGGAAAGATGTAGGCGGCAGTTTGTTAACTCATACCTAAATGTGAGTAGGCGGAAGCCGATATATATATCAACATTCGCTAGTTGGGTATATTTATTATTTATGGAGGATTAAATATTGTATCCGTATTAAATATAATCTTTATTTGATCCCAAAAATTGAAACAGAAAAAGAATTTTTTTATCTTGTAGTAATTCGTTCCTTCGTCTTTTACATTTGTTTATATCAATTTTATCCCTTTAATATCTCATTCTTTCAAACAGTATATTTGAAAAAAGATGATTAAAATTGTAAAATACAAAAGATAAAAAAACACTATTAATACCAATAAATTGAACGAAAACTTTTGCTCCTTTTTCAGACAATTATTTATTTTTAAAACTCTGTCCGAAACTTTGTTTTTTGAATTAAATAGTTTTTATGTAGAATATGGAAAAATCGTTTTAGGGTTTAAACAACGATTACGATCATTAGTAAATAATTTATAACGAGAATAATAGATTATTCTGGAACAGAATAATAAAATTTTTTGCATAATTACTTTAATATTTTTACTTTATATTTCTGCATTTTATTATTTTAATAGCGAGAGTATTAGTTAAAAACCCATATTTCAGAAAACATCAGTTTGTTAGAAATATTAATGCATTTCAAGTGATACGGATAATTAATAAGCACTATCTTCAATTTTAAATGTTTCTCTCTCTTCGGCTTAGATTATAACAGGCTTTTTAGAGCCGGTACTAAGGAATATTTTGCTCGAACTAATCTGAATATAACCCTGCATCGAGGTAAGAAGCTTAATGATACTTTCTAAATGAACGTTTTTGCCAACGTCACAACAATATAAAATACAATATAATAATGATAAGTTATAAATACAGGAGTTAAGTTATAAAACTGGGCTATTTTTTTGAACTTGAAGGAAGACAACACAATTTGTTTTCTTTATTACAATTACTGAAGTATTAAATAATATTTTACTATTAGCTGAAGACAAAATAAAAAACTTCATAAACTAATTCTTGGAAAATAAATGAAGTTAAAAAATAATTTATGCTAGGCAATGGTTAAAATTCGTACATTATAAAGACTAATTCAGTCTGATTGCATTTTTTTATTCTTTTAAAAAAAATAATATGCTTATTAATATTTTCAACGGCTAGAAAGTCGTAATGACTTATGTGACTTGATCTGAGTTATAATATACTATTTAAAATATTTATAAGTAATGGTGCAAAAAGTTCCTTTAATTAAAGTTCATTAAAATATAAATACACTAACTTTGCTATAACAGGAAAAATATTTTCTGAAACCACGGATCACCCGTTGTAAAATTTTTCCTGAAACTGCCACAAATATTATAATACCAGTAATATATGTAACCAAATTTAGATTATAATATAATTCTTTTCAAACTTTATTAGGTTTTAGTTGCATTTCATTTTACATATAAATGAAATTTATTATTATTTATAGAAATTCAAATATTTGTATTAACTTGTATTTTTAAAACAGAAATCTAGTAGCATATGTTGTTAGTAATTATTTGTATCATGACTTTAAAAGTTTAATCTACTAACCAAAACTGCAAAACCATAATTTAATATCATAGTAATATAAACTATAAATTCACCTGTGCTAGAGAAATTAATATCATCTTCATAAAATGTTAACCATTCATCGTTTCCAAAAATAAATGTCTAGACTACAGTAATTTCTCGGTAAAAATAGTTGGATAGCAATTTACTAGTTATTTTATCATATTAAAAAAAAACGGATAAATAACTATAAAAAGATGATATTCAAACAATTGAGTGTTAGAAAAAATGTTTACTGATTACTTTTACTTAATACGGTTTAGCAACCAGAATTTTGTCCTCGCTAACTAGGCCTACCTTATGAAACCATTTTGTTCCGTGCAACTAAGTGCTCACTGTAACTGAGAGGTCTAATCGGTCAATCTCATAATCGGCTGAACAGGGGTTCGAATCCCAGCGTTGATAACACAATATTTTTTCCCTGTCTTCAGTGCATGAAGATTTTCTAGTATCCTGCACTCTCTTCAATCTGTGATCCTAGACTAATAGAATACGAAGCCATCATTCCCACATAAAATGACTCAGCTCCCTCAGAGCTCCAATGCCCATTTAAGTTTTATTTTTATGGTTTAGAAACTATGCTCCTAATGTCATTAAATTTATCAAAATTCAAAGGATTAAATGGGCAGGCCACACTATAAGAGTGGAGGATAGCAAGACAACCAAAAAAGTTTTCTGTGCCAGGCCAACAGGTACAAGAAAAAGAGTACGACCAAACCTAAGATTTTTAAACTGCCTTGAAAAGGACCTACAAGATTTAAAGATAATTAACTGGAGAACCTTGGCTAAGGGAAGAATGTCTTGGCATAGGCTTGTTGAGAAGGCCAAGACCCTTCCTGGGCTGTCGTGCCAGTGAGAAGAAGAAGAAGAAACTATGCTGGCAGTGTTACTAAGTGTCTAACGGTGTGAAAGTTTATCCAAGTAATCCAATAATATTTAATGGCTTAAAGTAATTTTGCTGCTAAATTACTAAGATAAAAATAAACACCAATGAATCATATCACATCTCAATCATCTAATACAATGTTCTGATGTATAAATGCTGAAAATCAGTTCACCTAAAGTTTTGCTGCCAAAAAATTTTCCCATTATAGTTTTTTCTTTGAAAATATATATAAGCCATTACAAAATCTTGGATTCCTTCAAAACATATTATCGTACTAATTTACAGCAATCGTAATAGTTTATCTATTATCGTAAAAATAATACTATTTGTGCTAAATGACACGGTACTGTGGTTCAAGTTGAATAAACACAGCTCAATTAAACACTTCATTAGAGGGGCAGGGAAATTACATAGTATTATGGTTCAATAGATCAACTTAGGCTTAATATTGGATAAATTTGTTTATAAATAAGCAGGCAGCTCAACAATTAAATTACGTTTAATAGCATTTCTTGCTTAAGTCAAAGTAATTAAATTTATTTGAATTTATTAATCAACTATCACAAAGAAAATATTATTTTTTTTAAAATCCAACGAAAAAGTATAATACAATTCAGATAAAAGTAACAAAATCAATAAAAATTTGAAAGAAACATATATTTCTTAGTTAAAATGGAAAAAAAATTACCGTGCATAGTAACTCAGATTTAATTTAAATATAATTAGGATAAAGTCAAAAATTTCTTTACAACTTTTGAAATAAAAATAAGTAAACTAAATTTAAATTTTTTACCTCCGAAACTAATGACTAAGAAAACGGAACTTAATTTATCTTAATATTTATTGCAGGAATTAAAAAACTATCATTTTTAAAACTTGAGTCAAAATTTTCAGGAAAAGAAAATACTTTCTTAAAGGCTAGAAACATATGGCTTTACATCTCGAGTGCATGGAAGTATTCTATTTTTGAAACAAAACAAACACAGGAGTAATTAGCTTATCTAAGTCTCCAAACAGTTTTTGAGTTTACGGACTGCTCTTTACTTGCTATTAATATAGTTTTAAAGCTTTTTTTTTCTTAAAAAAAAGAGAGCCTCAAAGTTCTCCAAGCAACAAAAAAGAAATAATTATGAATAACAATGTCATTTTGTTGCATAGCATAACAATTAATTTTTACAAGAATACTTGAACTAATTTTTTTGCATTAAACGAAGGTAAACTAATCCTAATTGAAATTTAAAAATCTTTCAATCCTCGTAAAATTTAATTATTTTGCGTACATTGAAAGATGACTTAATAATAATCCAACTGGGAAACCCTTAACTAAAGTCTTGAACTTGCTGTTTTTTCTTATTTATTATAGTTGTTACGATGTAAAATAACAGTAAAACTTCTAAAAAGCAAAATAAGATATGCAAAAAGGTAGTTTTAAGAAAAAAATTAACGAGTGTAATGACAGCAGAAAACAAAGAAAATTAATTAGAAACTTTCATAAGTAAAAGAAATTATCCTATCAAGAAGATGATAATATTTAAATTTTAGCTAATGAATTGAATTCATAAGAATTGAAGTATCGTAAACCGGGGCGAGTCTACCCATTTTTTCAGTTTGTCAACTTTCAAGTGGTCAAACTTTTGTAAATATTAAAGAAAAAAGGCTTTTAATAGGTGTTTCGGAATCGCTATTTATCCCTTTTTAATGCTGTGAAATCGATTTTAGAAAATATTACTGTTACTGTATATTTTTATAGAACTGCTGACAAATCTCTCGTATGGGGCGAGTCTACCCATTCTACATATTAGCTTCTATATGATCAATGTAATCAAATTTTACTATTAAATTGTTATTTTAGTTACTATATAGGATATTTATGAAGTAAAATTCATAACTTTATTATATATTCCATTTTTTTATTCATAAAATAACACAAATTGAGTATTTGATCGATTATCACATTTTGATCACAGTTTTGTTTTTATAATCATTAACATTATAAAATAACATTTTTTTCTGATTATTGTTGATAAAAATAAATTAAAATTAATATAAATTTACAATTAAATAATTAATAAATAATAATAATTAAAGATTATTAACAAAATCGAAATTCAAACATTGGGAATCATGAAAAATCCTTTTCCCATTCTTTTGGGAGGTAATAATAATTTATAAATAATAATTTATTTAACTTGCATTAAATAAAAAAAGTTAATTTTGTAATATAAAAATTGAAAAAATAGGTAAAATAAACATATTTTATATTTACATTTATATTTAACCTATAAATTTTCTTATTAATGATAAATTTATCAATGCAGAATTAAAATAATATACTCAAATTCATTTAAAATGACTTAATTTTAATATAAACAAAGTTCTAAATTATATTATTATGCTTTATTAAAACTAAATACGAATGGGTAGACTCGCCCCGCGAATTCTGGCTTTTTGTTTACAACAGCAAAACTTACATTCTTTTTGTTTTTTTTCATATAAAATTAATGTAATCTTAGTCTTAGATAAGTTTATCACTTAACCAAGGCGAAAATAGTAATAATAATAATATACTTACGGAGCACCAACTAAAAGTTTGCTGATTTTCAATACAAATCTCTCAAAAGACGTTTGAACAGGTCGGTTAAAAAGACATCAAATAAATAAAAACGGATCAAACTACTACAGCGCCATCTTCCTTAGAGTCTGAACTAAGTCCTCCGTCGGTAAAAATTTTTTTATTTGCAATTTAAAATAGGGAAAATTAAATAAAACTAAAATGGGTAGACTCGCCCCCGTTTACGGCATAATTAAATAGTGAACTTTTGCATTACCAGTACCCAAAAAAAAGAATCCCACTCTAAAAAAATCTGGTCTTCATGAAATTGACCCAAAGATTTTGAAAACTTCAATCTCGAATTCACATCAACTGTTTTATTTATCTAATTATTCAATAACAAAATAATTACTAGTATTCTTAGAACCAATGACAATCTACAATTATTACTTCCATAATTAGCAACAAAAAAAAAGGAAAGGAAAATATGCTCCAACGATCGATTAATATCCTTGCTAACCTTAATATCCAGGATTTTTGAAAATGTTGGAGACAAAAATTTCTTTTATTTGCATAATATTAACTTTTCTTGAAGCAGAAGTATCGGCTTTTATACGATTCAGACACTTAAAGTGCCTAATATTAGTTCAATAAATTTATTTAAGACAGTATAAATGTAAGTAAAAAAACTGAAGCTTTTTTTAGACAAATTCATAGCAATTGGAGAAAAAGGATGCATGATTAGGCCTAACCATGCTGTTTAAATCAGATTTACTTAGATAACTGTGAGCGACGTCATGAGTATTTGTCAAACCTGATTGGATTCTGTATCGACGAATGCCGCCATTTACACACGATGGAATCGTTTGAGCTCTTAGCTTCTTATTATACTAATTTTCAAAGCATGGCAAAATGGCAATACTCTCATTATTTTTAATTGAATTTATGAAGTTTTTTGTAAACGATTGGTCATTAGCTTTTATTTAGTTATATAAAAATCTTAGTGGTTCTTTTAGTTCTTTTTGAGTTAGTTCTTTTTGGGTGTGGCATTTTAATAAAGGCAAAAGTGTATTTCCTTAAATAAATTATGATTTTTAAATATTTTTCTCGATTTTTCTTGTTCTTTAGTTAATTTTTATGTTAAAATGCATATTTAAATCGATGACTATGAGCCTATATCCCTTTGAAACTAAAGAATAAATACGATAAAGCAGTAATGTAGAATTTTTTTTTCTTTGTTTGCGGAGGAATTTATAAAATGACAGATTGAAAAAAAATAAGAATAAATAAAAGCATAGAGAAACAATTTTTAAGTACAATTTAAGTAAAATTTACGATAAAATTTCAGAACCGATTTAAATTTTTTTCGCTACATAAATGCGCAATATGAATTTAAAAAAAAAAGAAAACTATAGTATAAAACCACGCAATTATATCTTTACTGAATAATTTTGCAATAATAAACTCACATTTAGCACTGTAAATCACAAAAAAGTATTATTTATTCATACTACAAACATAATCATTCACAAGCAAACAAAAATATAATGGTGGAGCTATAATAGAAACCAGAGTGTCAAATATTTAAATCCATAGTATAGGCCAGCAGTTCTTTTTATTATGTTACTTGAAGTCTATCACGCAATTTTCTAACTAGTTCTTAAAGAAACATGATACAATTTAACGCTTTATTGCGGTTGCAGCAAATTATTTGCACGATATCTGAACTATTTCTTCAATCACTTTTTCTAATAGTGTGTTGGAATTATTCAGCCTTTAATAGTGCTTTGAACCACCTAGCAATACGTAATATAAAAACAAAATGTAGGACTATTTATATCTTTAAGGTCTTTTTGGTGACCTTAGCAAATGGAAAGCAATCAATAATAAAAATGTGCATGATTCTTTTTAGCTTTTTTCTTTAAAAAAAAGTATATTTCTTATATGCTTCCTTTTCTGATTTAGAAAATATATTTAAATGTATTGAACAGTTTGGTTTCTGTTTTAGAATTTTACTTCAGAATACACACTAATGCAAATAAATGCTATCTAAATGATAGAAGAAAACAATTTTAAAATTTTAAGCACAAAACATTCAAGTCCAATTGCATGCAATTTGGTTCTTTTTTTGTATGGCAAACCATTTTTATGCTATTCAATGAAATAGTGGCATATGGAAGCAAATATATTTTACAAACTAATTCACTTTAGGAAAAATGGATTAAAGTTTTCAACCTTTAATCGGTTATATTTCATACTACAATATCACGCAAATTTCTAGTAAACAAAGAAAAAATAAAGTGCTCAATTAAAGTATGTATTTGTATAAATTAAACCATACCATTATATAACCAAGTTCAGAAAAAATAATTTCTAATCAAATGCTCTTCAGAAACTTTTATTTCTTAATTTCAACAATTTTGTTTCTTAAACACCCATTCCAAAAGCCAAATTTATAAAGTCTTTTTCTTAGAAATACCTTTGTTATTTAAAAAAATATTTGATGATATTTGATTTGATTGAAATCTATTTCGTAACATTTAAAATTTATTTATAAATTATTTATAATACACTGTTAGAATTTTTATTCCAAAAGTCTTGTAAAGTAACCAGCAGCAGTCTATCCCTCCAATTAACCGTAAAGTAAAAACGCTTCCTAAGATAACGGTTTTTTAACCATTTACAACTAGTATGGTTTTAAGACCGTAACAAAGAAATTTAACTGAACATTGGAGATAGTTCAGTAGCTTTATGGTGCTGCCATCTATTCGTCAATGAGAGTATCATATTGCTAAAACCCTGGGTTACAAATTAGGGAGTGTAGGACACTGAAGACGCTTCGTGTGTTGGATGAAATAGAGGAAATTTTGTGATATCAATGCTGGGACTGCAAAGGAACTAAGTGACTTTATTATTTGGGACTAGTCGGTGAGATAAAATTCTGGATCTATATATATATATATANTTCATGTTCAAGGTAACCTATAGATAGATAGATAGATAACGTATGTATGGGATATGTATAAAAATATATACATATCTCATTTGTATATAGATACCTTATACATATGTATAATATGTACGTATGAGATATGTTTATGGATACTTACCATAAATTTGATTAGTAAAATTAAGTTTTGTTTGATTGCTTTAATGTTGCATTTCGTTAATTACATTTTACATTGCATTTACTCATGAAAAACGAGAATTATTGCAACATCCATTATGATTAATCGCAGAGCGAACATATGGTTCCAATCTCTATGATCATTTGAAACTGTTTATAACTGATAAATGGAAAGAGCAGGGGGCTGTCCGCGAAGATAAATTGTGGCAGGTGTTTCCTTTGAAGTAAAGAAAAAACAAATGTCTAATTTATGCTTGGAATAACTTTAGTTTGTCGACTTATCCAACTTCATTTACAGATATTTTTGGAATAAAGTGAGTCTGTTTATAAAACAAATATCTCTGTTTGAAAGCTCTCTATTCACTTGAACTTTTGAAACAGCTTACTCATGATTAAAGGAAATACACTTTTTTATAATATTACTGGCATGACACGTTTTCCAGTTACTTTAAGTTGTTATTTGTTCTTAAAGATGCATTAAGAACCTTATAAATAAATTGACCAAGTAACATATCACAAAACGATGTCAATCAATATCTGGATTGCAAATTGGATATTTAAATCTAACCTGAACTGTTAAATGTTTTAACTTTAATTGTTTTAACCTACATTTTTTTCAAAAAATTAATGTTAAAATGCTTTTCGTTACATATTTACTTTACCCTTCCAACTTCTTTTGGACATTTCTTTAGCCAAATTTTTTAAATATGTATAGTATTTTAGCTCGCTTGGCTTGATTTTTAACAAAGCCTATTTCTGTGCAGCTTATTTTTTTGTCGCATGGGCCTCTTTCTATCAAGTGACACTCTTGCGCATTTCCTTCTTAATTTGATTTTGATTTGGCTGGCTGCAAATGCTCTCAACTCCACTGACCTGTTTCGATTAACACCGCCATTATCTAGAATTATACTAATTAAATGGATCTATAAAGGATTATAATCAGGTGAACCCTCTTGAAACATTATCTGAGCAAAAATTGACAAGCATTACTTTCTTTTTATAAATAATTACTTTAACTCGGATGGAATTGTTCATATTTGCATAAACAGCAAATTTGAAAGAGCGTTATATTTACCCCGTAAGAATAGTTTGATCTGATCAGCGGTCGAAAATTTCTGTCCCTTAATGCAACTTTCGCTTTTTGCTTATTTTGCTATAACTTTTTATTTAATAAAGGGAATCTGAAGTTGTTAGCACACAAATTTAAAACGCGATTAACAAAGGAATATTCCTTGGAAAAAATAAATGTTAATAACTTGTTTTTATTAAATTTCATTTTTTGTTTTAGTAATAAGAGATAAAAAATTTTGACTTAATATTTCACGCCATTTCACTTTATGCTGTTTTGAATAGAAAAATTTCAAATTTGAATGGAATTGGTCTACTTGTTCTTAAGAAAAGAAAATTTAATAATGAAATTTGTTTTAGAAGGCAAAGTGCGTAGAAAGTGAAATTAACGTTAAGGAGTCCAATCTTTCAAATGCTCTCCTGTCTAAACTATTGGAACATCTTTTCGCCTATATTTTAAGTGACAGAAATCTAAATCTCTAGAACAAAATTTTGTTTATTTGTTTCTGTGTCTGATGTCGCAACTTAAAGTATTGTCAAAACTAATTAATTAGTAATTATTAAATAATACTTAAGGAATAAATTAGTCCAAGCTTCAGAACCAGTAAAATGCAATCTTAATGTGTTAAAATCCAATCAGATAAAAATTATGCAGAATGTTTACTTTTTTATTTTTCACACTCAACTGAATTCTGAAAGATGGTCTTCCTTCTTTCTTAGTTGTTCTTCAAATAACTTTTATAATCTAAGGACTTGTAATCTGTTTATAAACTTATTTGTATATTTATAAAAAATATTAACACTTAATTGTTTCTGAATTCTAAAACTCTCTCATAAGAATGTTATAGTTTATTTGTTTTATCTTATTTAAGAATAGAAGGTTTTGATGATTTCTGAACTATCAATTGCCAAAAACAGTCTTTATCATAAATAACTGAATTTTTAAAAACACTGAACGATTAATTACCAACATAGTGTTATTTTATAAATAGCTAAAAACTTATACGTAGTTTTACGTATTTGAACAAAACTTCCATGTTTAATTTGGCTTACTTGACATTTGTTATTTAAGATTTGAAAATCTAAAAAAAAGTTTTTGAGAAAAATAAATTTGTAAATAAAGAAAAGCAATTGACGTTCTATACGTTTCATATTTTCTTATGATTTCTTTATGTAATATATATTTACAAGAAAGAGTTTATGCCTTACATTTTGATTTAAATATGGGTGTTAGTTAAGTAAGTTTTGGAATGACTGCTTTGGAAAGTTATTATTTTTGGATAAATGAGAGAGAAATTAACTTAAAGTGTTCTGAAGCTACAAAAAACTGAGTGACAAATACTTTGAAAAATGAAAATGATTTGAGATAAGTTGACGCCAGCTGTAGTAATATAGTCTTTGTTTTAAATTATATAGTATATAGTCTTTCTATATAGTCTATAGTATAGTTTATAGTCTATAGGCTATGGAGGAATGAAAAAGAAAATATAATCAATAGTGTTTGAGAGCAGCTAAAAGTATTGGTTTTTTTTAAATCATGGCAATGTTTTTAAAAACGCAAACGATTTTGAAAAATATTGAAAACGATTATTTTATAAAACTTTTTCTGCTGTTAGTTTAAAAATAAGGGAACCCCGAGAGCTACTAAAATACATTTTCTGTAATAAAATAATAAAACTTCTCAACTTGAGGTAAAAATTTTCATGTTCAAGGTAACCTATGCATTCTCTGTCTACAGTTCAAGTAAATTATTAAATTTAGTTAAGTTTTGTTCGCTATATTATATATTTGTGATAATGACTTTAAAAGTATTATAATTGAAAGAATGAGAGAAATTTAATAACAAGCATTAGGTGCAAGATTAATTTGTATTCTTTTACAAATGTTAACAAGTTTTATAATTTAAATTTTAAAACATCTTTTTTTGATTTAAAATATATGTATTGAAATCATATTTCTCAAGTTAAATATGTTTTTGGCAGGCTGAAATTATTATCAGATATAAGATATATTGTTTATTTATTTTGAAAAAAGATACATTTTCTAACTATTGCTTTATACCTAGGAAATATTATTCACATTTAAAAATTCATTTGAACGCCATTTTGTCTAGAACACATTTAATAATTGAAGCGTGACACATTTTTTCTTAAACTTTTGTCGTTCTATTTTGGTTCAAGCGTTATCGAACCAAGCTCATCGAATTGAAATAAGAATGTTTGTCGCTATAACTGCGGGATGGCTCATTTATCGGTTAATGGAATCTACCGTGTATATTCATCATAAATCGAATGACAAATAATATATTGCTCCTTTTTTGGGTGCAAAAAAAGTTTCATTTATCATGAAGGAAATATCCATAACAGCTTCTATTTTCGTGTCTAGTTCATAAATAGCATAAAGAAAATTTAGAGCGCTTAGAATATTTTTTATTGCAGACTATAATGCATTTACAATTAATATAAATGCAATTAAATAGATTTAGAAATATTAAATATATTTGAACGTCGTAGCATAAGATAGTGATATCTCTACTTGATAACGTTATTTAAAAAATATATCATAATACATTGTGAATACCATGCATTATGATTTGTACGTTTTGAAACTCATAAGGCTTATAAGGCGATAAATAGCTTATTTTTATTAATTTTTTTAATTTTATAACCGTCGTTGAACAGCCGAGCCAAATTTGGGCTAACGACTACTAATGTTCAACTCCTTATCCTTGTAATTTTGAACCCAATCCAGTAGAAAAAGGAACTCCTGGATCAAGTATTGGGAGAATTTTGCTTCGTGGAGAACTTTTTGGTGAAACTAACTCGCATTTTCATTACATGGAGAGGAAGACCTCGAGAACCTAGCATGGTTAGCTTGACGGCAAGGGGATTTTAACCCATTCTCCGTCTACCAATGAGGATGTTTTATGTCAACACTGTGGTCGGTGCAAGCCGGATGTGGATCCACCGGTCATCGCAAGGATTCGAACCCTGTTTAACTAATTGTAAGGCTAACGCTCTATCCCCTGAGCCATCACGGCTTATTATAAATAGTTTGAAATATATAGAAAGCCTATGAAAGTGGAACATTAAGCTTCAAAATCCTTAAGAATGGTGAATAAAAACTGAAACACGTTTTTTTCAGCATTAAAAATGAAACTCGTTCATTGGCGTGAAACTCTTTCATCTACAAATCTGATATCTTACCCTTCAGACACAAATGAACAACAACCATACTGTAACTGCAAATAAATAATTAAAGCATGATTTTATTTGGTTAAATTAAACTCAAAATTAAAATAATGCTAATTTTTAGTAACTAAGAACTAATTTTAGTTTGTAAATCGGTAAAATTCAAAGTTTAGTTTCATACAAGACGGATGACGATATACTGAACTAAACAGAAGTAGTGAGTCAATTTTGCGATGCTGAGAATATGGATCCCGCTCTAAACCGCTTTGACGATGCCGTTCGAAAACAAACATTAAGGTTTAATTGGTTTTTATCTTAAGAGAAGAGTTGAGATATTCATTTATTTTCATTTTTTATAAATAAATGATTTTGTGTCGAATTCAACTTTTTCGAAAATAAACTTTTCATTATACTTCAAACTACTTTCCAAAGTTGCACCGACAAGATTTTTTGTCACTATTTCATCAAAACAAGAAACTCGTATAAAATATACATTAAAAAAGTTAAGAATTTGTTTTGGGTCTTTAAAGCAGAACAAACAAATCACATTCAGGAGAATGTGATGTTGGGTCTGATAGCGAAAATATAAGTCTCTACTCCAAAAGTAAAGGCGAGAAATGCACAACGATTGGAAATTTTGGTCCTTAAAAAAGAGGGCCAAATAATATTATAATAATATTCACTATGGTGCTATTTTTGCCAAGCAGACCCCACTTAATTTTCATTCTTCTTTTGATTTTATGCATGATATCGATTGTAAGTTTTTAACTTAATAAGCATAATAATGTATGCATTCATTTATATATGTTATTAATCTACATGAAAAGCTTACTCCTTTGAGATTTCTGTTGCTAAGCACTCAAATTATCAAGAATCGAAAAATAGCTTTTATTTTAAATTAATTCAGTGTGGCACTCACTATTTCTAATAATAAATCTCAAAATCTAAATTTCAATATGCTTAATATAATTAGAGTGATAAACAAATTTGCAATGCATATTAATATTTGGAATTTCAATACGGTTTGATTTTCAACTTGTATACCTATACAATGTATTATTTGATACTAATAAGCTTCTACTTCCAGCTGTATAAATTGCCATCTTCAATCATAGTGTTAGCACATTAATAGCCGCAGTGTTGCACCCGATGTATTGTTTAATATATATTCGAAAGGAGCGTGAAATTCAAATGCACAAATAGGACAATAACAATAGAAATCTCCACCCAATCGATTGAATCCTCATTTCCTCCACATTCACTAATAACGATTCGAAATGGAAACTCACCTGAAATCTGCAGATAATTATTTGCAGAGGCTCTTAAATGAATAGTTTTGGGATACATAATAAATCTCTTTAATGACACAAGACTGGGTTTGAAATACATAATCACTGGATTTGATAAAATGTTACTGAGATTAAGAGATAAATAGTAATTTTAACTTGCAAAAATCGTTCTGCAATAAAAATCAATGAAATGCCTTTATTAGGATATGTCTTTCAGATTAAGCACATTCGATGGCAAATAATTGCAAATTAATTACTATAGAAAAGTTGAAATTTTGCTGTAATTAACTTTTAAAATTAATTAACATCGCAAATTTATTTCATGCATAAACTCACTTTATTTTTATATTTCTCCAAATTTAAGTAAGCATTTCTAATAAAGAGTTGGCTTTTTCATATTATTCCTCAGAGTAAAAAATGAGCATTATTATCTACACAGTAAAATATATTCTTGTATTTTAACACCTAGGACATTGACAACTATTTTTCTTCAAACTGATGCTCCGCAAAGTGTTTCATTACACTTCTTTTATACCACTTAGTAAATTTAGACACCATCATTTTTTGCATTCAGAAGCAATAAAATTTAAAGTAACATTAAGATAAGATACACATAACAGTCAGTACAATACAATATAAATTAAAAATCATTAATTTAGTATGCATGTATGTACTAATTCTTAAAATGAAATTCGTTTGTAAATCCAACATAGTCGTAGCACAGAGAGATATTAAGACGTATTCGAATTAGGCTTAACAGCAAGGAAAGGGATAAAAAATTGTACATGATAAATTCAGATTTGAAAATTAAAAGATAATCATCATTATTACTCAACAAAACAATACTACGTATTTTAAAGGCGATATTTTATTTTGCTTTATAACCGTTGTTGAACAGCCGACCCAATTTTTGGTTTACGACTACTAATGTTCAACTCCGTAGCCTTGTAATTTCGAACCCAATCCAGAAAATAAGGGTATTGAGAGATTGCCTTCGTGGAGGATTTTTTGATGAAACTATCCCACATTCGCGTTTCGCGGAGAGTAAGACCACGAGAACCTCCCATAGTTAGCGTGCGGCAAGAGGACTATCTCATTGATCCGACTACAAGTCAGTATATTTTACGTCTGCACAGTGGTCGGTGCAAGCCGAATGTAGAATTCGTATCGACCAGGCATTGTTGGAATTCGAGCTCGATTTAAACTCGCCAACGTCTGTATTTTTGAAAGTAAAAATGACTCTCGTCTGGTGAAAACGGGTGAGTATTTGGCGTTAACTTATTCCATTATAAATGTTTATATTAAAATTTCACCCATTAATTTCACAAAATTTTTTGGAATGTTCAACATCATGTAAGGGGAGATATTCTATTCTTTCTATTAAATTATAAAGCAAAAACTGCCCCTTATTAGTTAACATAAAATGAAATTAGTAATAATGTGTCACATTCCCCCCTATAAGAACAAAATTGTCATAAAAAAGTATATGTATTACTAAAATAATCTCTTCCCATTTTCTCGCAGAGAAAAAAACTAAGCGTTTCAACTAAGCGTCATTAAAAATACCTATTTCCAAAAAGTATATAGCATTTTCTTATTTTCCTTCTGGATAAAAACTGCACATGTTTGTAAGCGTTCACATTGGGAAAAGAAGTATGGCTAAAAAATTAACAGAATTTACTAAAAAACTATCAGAAATGACTAAATTACTAAAATTACTAAAAAATCAACAGGAATTATTATATTTCTGCTCCATGGGAGCATTAAAAAGCTCGGTAATTTTTACTGGAACGCTTTAATAATGGTTTTGGCAAAATTAACGAAGAAATATTGTTTTATAAGATGTGATAAAATTCGGTCAACGTAGCGCAATTTAGTAATTTTATCCTGGTACCTTAGAGCATGGTTAGAGCACTTATTCGGTTTAATTTACTTTCCAGTTTTGTATATTTACTAAATGCGTGATAAAAAGAACCATAAATTTGCAAACCAGAATTTCTGCTATACTGTTACCATTTGAATGGACGAAATTACCAAATGATTAGTTGAAATATCGTAAAATTTGTTTTATTAAAAGAAATATAGTTTTTTTTTACCTGGAATGTCATTACCGTACGGTACGGTAATTTTACCAGAAATTTTTTTTCTTCGTACATGAAGTACGCAGCCTATAAGGAAATGGATTTCATCTATTCTCCAAATGAGAAGAAAAAACTGAGGAAACTAAATAACATTTATGAAGAAAAAAACGACCATTAAAATAATCTTGTTCTATAAGAATTTTTAAAATAAACTTTTAATGAGACAATTCCTGACATCATTTCTGTGAAACAAATTAAAATAATTGATGAAAAAATTAATAAAACTTTCTGTAAAAGTTATCAATTTCATTCAAAACTGTTTATGTTATAACTTTCCAGACCATACTGATCAATAAATAAAAACTAAATATGTACAGAAATTGAAATCAATTTTTATTTTGCATTGTTATTTTAATTTTTCTCATTAAAATACTATATCCTTGAGAATAATTAGAGGTAAATATGTGCTAACACATTATTGTTTTTATAACTTTGACTAATGTATTATGAAGTATTAATAAAAATTTAATTATTAATTTTTTGAGAAAAAAAATGCTTGTTATTAAATTTTGCAAATCATTTCGATTTATTTTTTGAATCGTATAACTCGGAGAAAAAAATTCAGGTAAAGTGTTTGGAGATTAAACATTTCTGGTAAAAAAAGATCTATCGGAAATTCCAGTTTTTAAATTTATAGCTCTTATCACGACATATTAAGTAAAAACAAAACTTAAAAGTAGATTTAGTCCAAATAAATGGTTTTTATTTAATGTTCTAAGGTTTCATGCTAAGTTCTCAAGTTTTAACACATTTATCAAATTTTATCACAAAAAAGTGGTGGGCAATACGACGGACAAGGTTGATTTCAAAACATTATTTCCACTTTTATTGAAATATTATTAATCCACACTGTCAGTCGTAACCTTTTACAAAAGAAATAACGCAAAATTCTACAAAAACTAATTCACCATTTTATTATTCTTTTTCATCCATCGTCCAAAAACCAAAANGGAACTCCTGGATCAAGTATTGGGAGATTGCTTTCGTGGAGAACTTTTTGATAAAACTATCCCACATTTGCGTTACACGGAGAGTAAAATCGCGAGAACCTCCCATAGTTAGCCTGCGGCAAGGGGACTATCCCATGATCCGTCTACCAGTGAGTATATTTTACGTCAGCACTGTGGCCGGTGCAAACCGGATGCGGAATTCGTATCGAACAGGCCTTGTTGGAATTCGAGCTCGATTTAAGTTCTCCAAAATCGGTATTTTTGAAAGTAAAAATGATTCTCGTTTGGTGAAAATGGACGAGTATTTGGCGTTAACTTATTCCATTATAAGTGCTTACATTAAAATTTCACCCTTTAAATTCACACAATTTTTTGGAATGGTCAACATTATATTCGGGAATATTCTTTTCTTTCTATTAAATCATGAAGTAAGAACTGCCCCTTATTGCATAAAATAAAATTAGTAATAATGTGTCACATTCCCCCCTATCAGAACAAAGTTGTTATAAAAAAGTATATGTATTACTAAAATAATCTCTTCCCATTTTCAAGCAGAGATAAAAAAAATACTATATTAGCTAAGCGTCATTAAAAATACCTATTTCCAAAAAGTATATATAATTTTATTTTTCTCCTTCTGGGTAGAAACTGATCATGTTTGCAAGCTGTCACATTGAGAAAAGAAGTATGGCTAAAATTAACAGAATATGGTACAATTTACTGTATTTCTGCTCCATGGGAGCACAAAAAAGCTTGGTAATTTTTACTGGAACACTTTAATAATAATTTTGGCAAAATTAACAAGGAAATATTGTTTTATAAGATGTGATAAAACTCGGTAAACGTAGCATAATTTAGTAATTTTATCCTGGTACCTTACAGCATGGCTTAAAAATCACTTATTCGGTTTAATTTACTTTCCTGTTTTGTATATTTACTAAATGCGTGATAAGGAGAACTATAAATTTGCAAATCGGAATTTCTGCTATACCGTTACCATTTGAATGGAAGAAATTACCAAATGATTGGTTGAAATATCGTATAATTTGGTTTTATTAATAAGAAATATAGTTTTTTTTACCTGGAATGTCATTACCGGACGGTAGGGTAATTTTACCAGAATTGTTTTTTCTCCGTACGTGAAGTACACAGTCTAGAAAAGAACTGAGGAAACTAAATAACATTTAGGAAGAAAAGAAAACGACCATTAAAATAATCTTGTTCTATAAGAATTTTTAAAATAAACTTTTAACAAGAAAATTCCTGACATCATTTGTGTGAAACAAATTAAAATGATTCATGAATAAATTAATATAACTTTTTGTAAAAGTTATCAATTTCATTCGAAAATGTTTATGTTATAACTTTACAGACCATACTGATCAATAAATAAAAACTAAACATGTACAAAAATTAAAATCGATTTTTATTTTGCATTGTTATTTTAATTTTTCTCATTATAATACTATATCTTTGAGAGTAATTAGAGGTGAATATGTGCTAATATATTATTGTTTTATAACTTTGATTAATGTGTGATAATATAAAGTATTAATAAAAATTGAATTATTGATTTTTTGAGAAAAATAATGCTTGTTATTAAATTTTGTAAATCATTTCGATTTATTTTTTGTGTCGTATGACTCAGAGAAAAAAATTTAGGTAAAGTGTTTGGAGATTAAACATTTCTGGTAAAAAAATTTACCGAAAATTCTAGTTTTTAAATTTATAGCTCTTATCACGACATATTTAATAAAACATACGAAACTTAAAAGTTGATTTAGTCCAAATAAATAATTTTTATTTTATGTTCTAAGGTTCCATGCTAAGTTCTCAATTTTTAACACATTTACCAAATCTTATCACAAAAAAGTAGTGGGCAAAAAATTATTTCGACTTTTATTAAAATATTATTAATCCATAATTTATTTATAATTTTACAAAAATCCTTACCAAAGCGAGTCGGCCAAAATTACCGAGATTATTTTCTTGTATTCCAGTATAGCTAGAAACACGGTAAATTTTACTATTTTCTGATAGTTTTGGCCATACATTTTCTCTTCGTGGATGAAAATATATTATTGCTTTTTAGTATGTTTTTTTCTAATTTGAGTTGAACTTAACTTTAAAATCTTTTTTTAAATCACGAGCTAGACTATTTTAAATTTTTCAGTGATTTTTGATTTTCAGAGTATTTTATTAGGTTTTTCAAATATTATAATTATATTAATAAAGATTTATCCTACTAAACGCAAGTATGAATAACAATATAATAATAAAATTGAGAAATTTTTTTCTCAGTAAATTCTCTATATAAATTTTTCCATTTTAAATTTTTCATATAATTTTGATATTTATGTTAATGATTCAATAACGTTTTCCAAATATCATGTTAAATTTTCCACTAAGAGTCCGTTTATTAATTAAAAATGTAGGATTATTATGAAAGGTTAACAAAAATAAATAATAATTGTAAGATCTTTGTTATCATGTAGAATATCAGTTAAATAACTATTCATTCAAAACAAACTAAAACTATGAAACAGATCATGAAATTTTTTGTTTTGGAATTGGATAGTTGCAAGTAACGAAGAGCGTGGGTTAGCCAATCAGGTTCGACACACACACGTGACGTTGCTTGCAAGCGTTTAATTAAATCTGATCCAAAAATATATTCAGCGTTATCATAAACCCAAGCCTTTAAGTTGTAACATTAACAAGTCATGCACAACTTAGATTAGATTAGCCATGTGATTAGTTGCAAAAACTCAATTATCAATTTGATCTCTAACATTGCAATAATACAGCAGTGAAAGACAATTTGTCATAATATTCAAACAAAATATTATGGGGCAAGAGTGGTCTATTTATTCGTTAGCAATTATACGTACTTTTGCAATTTAGATGTTTGACTTACGGAATATCAATCTAGAAACGACTATAAACAAGAATTTTTTCCGTAGATGTCATGTGACTTAGGTGTTTTCTTATGCTAGTGATAGACTTGATTACCCGTAAAGAATAATATTGGATTGGAAAAGAGGAGAAACAGAAAACAGGCATTTGCAAAAAGTAAGCAATCGCGCATATATTTCACTACGTTTAACTATGTAATTAATGTAATTATATAAATCATGCAAAATTAAAGTAAATTAATTAAATCATATCCTAATATATTGATATATTTCCGAATAAAATCAATAATTAAGTAAAAAATATCCCAAGAAACTGAAGCGGTAAGATTTTTCCTGATTGAAAATTTCATTCTTTTCAAAAGTAATAATATAAAATGGCATTCACCAAATTTCAATCTCTTTAAAAATAGGTGCCCATTTTTCAGATTTGTCAGACGTGAATGTAAGGAAACGTGAATGTTTCTTTTCATTTACGTCTGACATATCTGGTAAATGGGCACCTATTTTTGAAGTGCTTGAAACATAACGTCTGCTGTTTCCTATTTAGTTGTATTTGAAGTGAAAATCAGGTAAAATCAACAATTTTTTCAAAAGTTTAATTATAGGGCACTGGGCTCATGTCCAAGTGGTCGTGGGTTCGATCCCAGCAAGCCGAAGACTCCCCGTGTAGTAAATGGTGAATGATGCACGTTAAAATCTGTCGAGTCACAAAGTCCTCCATGTTCCCAAAGGCAAATCAATACCTATACTGATCCAGGAGTTTCTTTGTCTTCTGGATTGGTTAAAAATTACATGGCTACGGAGTTGAACATTAGTAGTCGTAAACCCAAAATTGGGTCGGCTGTTCAACAGCGCATATAGAAAAAAAAGTTTAATTAGTTCTCTATCAGAATTCCTACTTTTCTAATGAAAAGACAAGTCTGCTCTTGAAACATTGTTGTCTACATTTAACAGTTTGATTCAAAGTCTCAATTTAGTTTTGGAACAATGGTTTACTGTAACTATTTCTGGCACGATTATTATTTTCAGAAACTTTCCTTCTAAAATCTTTTCTTTCTAGAACTAAAATATTTTTAAGATATCTTAAAAAGATTTTATTCGAAAATAATCTTAAATATGCATATAAAAATGTTTAAGACATTAACAGAAGAAGATATCCTCGAAATAACACACATTTTTTAGAGCAGAGAAACTCTAAAACATTGAGATACCGAAGCATTTCTGTAAGGCTAGTGCAACGTTTTCAATTTATTTCTTCATTAGCAGAATATTTGTTATTCGTAAAAGGTCAAAAAGTAAATAATTAATAATTAGTGTTAATTGACACTACGAAATCATGCACAAAACTGAAAGACAAATACCGACTCAATTAGTTAAGATAAAAGCTTCAATATTTTTTTTATTTAGGTCAAAAAGTAAATAGTAAAAGGTCAAAAAGTAAATAATTAATAATTAGTGTTAATTGACACTATGAAATCATTCACAAAACTGAAAGACAAATTTAGACACAATTAGTTAAGATAAAAACTTCAATATTTTCTTTATTTATGTTTTCAGGTGGCTTTATATTCTAAGATTAAGTAAAAAAGTTTTTAGAAGTTCATCCTTTCAAAATACAGATTAATTTAAAGATCCTTCAAATCTCCAAGACCTTTAAATTTCATTGAGAAGTATGCGGAATCTCAAAACCCAAGCACCTCTAAATTTATAAAATAATTCTCTAAGTATGTTTCGAGAGAGAGCAAAAAATGTGTCAGTATAGAAGTGTTTCCATTATTTTTTTCAACCTCTGTAGGCATCTTCGCACCAATATTAAAAATATTAGAATATTTAGTACCTATTAATAGACAACAATTTACGCAATAGCAGTAGTACCTATTACTAAAATTAATTCAGAATCAGTGTCGTTAATAATAAAGCAATTGCTTATAGTTTTCTCCAGATGATTAAATACCTTTCCTCCATTAAATTAGCTTTTTAGTGCAAAATTTACTTTTTTATTTCAATTTGAACCTATTTTCAAACTTAATGAAGCATGATTGGTCTCAATAAAATTTGCCAATTTTTGCCTTCA
>NC_092208.1:40734954-40767448 GCF_043381705.1 Parasteatoda tepidariorum
CTTTAATTCATCTTCCCTTTCCTGTTCTCGCCGCTTTAATTCGTCTTCCCTTTCCTGTTGCTTAATTTCATATTCTTGTCGCCTAATTTCATCTTCTTTTTGTTGGCGCTTTATTTCTTCTCTTCCACTAACTATTCTTTTTAATAATTCCTTCACAAACTCCTCTTCGTACTCCGTACTTGCCAATATAATCTTCTTTAATTCGGTAACTCTCATGTCTTCCGTTGCCGTTTCTCCTAACTCTTCCGCCAAACACTTCAAATCTACTTTTAAAGCTCTTCCTAAAAATGCCATTTTTCACCTACTACTTTCTAAACTGCACCTTCTTACAAAAAAAAATGCCACTTCCTAAACCAATTTCAAGACAATCTAAATAACTCACTATCTTCCATCAAACAACTTGAAATTCATAGAACAAACAACTACCAATCTTTTATTTCGAAATCCATTGGGGTTTCCCCGCACATTTGTCAGTCGTAACCTTTTACAAAAGAAATAACGCAAAATTCTACAAAAACTAATTCACCATTTTATTATTCTTTTTCATCCATCGTCCAAAAAAACCAAAACAAAACAAAAAATGATCATATCTATAATATCAAGCTTTTAGCTCGCAACATCAGAAAATGCGTGTTATTACATCACGTGACCCTGACACACACTTTATTTATAATTTTACAAAAGTTCTTACCAAAGCGATTCGGTAAAAATTACCGAGATTATTTTTTTGTATTACAGTATAGCTAGAAACAATAGTAAATTTTACCATTTTGTGATAGTTTTGGCCATGCATTTTCTACACGTGGATAAAAATACATTATTGCTTTTTAATATGTTTTTCTAGCTTGATGAGTTGAAACTTAACTTCAAAAGTTTTTTTTTTAAATCACGAGTTAAGCTTTTTACATTTTTCAATGATTTTTAATTTCAAGAGTATTTTATTAGGTTTTTCAAATATTATAATTATATTAATAAGGATTTATCCTACTAAACAAAAGTATTAATAATAATATAATAATTAAATTGAGAAAATTTTTTCTCAGTGAACTCTCTATAAAAAATTTTCCATTTTAAATTTTTCATATAATTTTGATATTTATGTTAAAGATTCAACAACGTTTTCCGAATATCAAGTTCAATTTTCCACTAAGAGTCTGTTCATTAATTAAAAATGTAGGATTGTTATGAAACGGTAACAAAAATAATAATTGTAAGATCTTAGTTACCATGTAGAATATCAGTTCAATAACTATTCATTCAAAACCAACTAAAACATCAAGTTTTTGTTTTGGAATTGGATACTTGCAAGCAGCGACGCTCGGTGGCTGAGAGGTAGCGGTCCGCAATCCCGTGCCACAGGTCCTGGGTTCGATCCAAGGGACGGACAAGGTTGACTCAGCCTTTCATCCCTTCAGTGGGTTGATAAATGAGTATCAAGCATGCTTGGAAACTAAACACTAGGGGCTCGGCGTTCGGCTGACCACCTGACCGGAACATCTGCTCTTGCACCCCATTGCCTTAGGTCAAGAAAACTGAGATGGGTACAATAGGCCCTGGCCCTCTATGAGCTGTTGCGCCACTGAGTTTTGTCTAGTTTTTTTTAACTTGCAAGCAACGTTACGTGTGGGTCAGCCAATCAAGTTCGACACACGCACGTGATGTCGCTTGCAAGCGTCTAATTAAATCTGATCCAAAAATTGATTCAGCGTGATCTTAAACCCAAGCCCTTAAGTTGTAACATTAACAAGTCACGCACAACTGCGTGATTAGATTCAGCCATGTGATTAGTAGCAAAAACTCAATCATCACTTTAATCTGTAAAATTGCAATAATAAGACAGTGAAAGACAATTTGTCATCATATTCATACGAAATATTATGCGGCAACAGTGGTTTATTTATCCGTTAACAATTATACGTACTTTTGCAATTTAGATGTTTGACTTACGGAATATCAATCTAGAAACGACTATAAACAAGAACTTTCTCTGTAGATGTCGTGTGGCTTAGGTGTTTTCTTAAGCTAGTGATAGACTTGATGACCCGAAAAGAATAATATTGGATTGGAAAAGAGGCATTTGCCAAAAGTAAGCAATCGCGTATATATTTCACTACGTTTAACTGTATAATTATTGTAATTATGTAATTCTTGCAGAATTAAAGTGAATTAATTATATCATATCCTAAAATATTGATATTTTTCCAAATAAAATCAATAATTAAGCAAAAAAATCCCTAGAAACTGAAGCGATAAGATTTTACCTGATTTAAAATTTCATTTTTTTCAAAAATATCAATATGAAATAACATTAGACAAGCTTCAATAATGAAACGTGAATGTTTCTTTTCATTTACGTCTGACTTATCTGGACAAAGGGAGTCTATAAAGTGAATGAAGTTTTGAATCAGGTGAAATCAACAATTCTTCAAAATTTTAATTAGTTCTCTATCAGAATTTTTACTTTTCTGATGAAAAGTCTGCTCTTGAAACATTGTTGGCTATATTTAACAGTATGATTTAAAGTTTCAATTTAGTTTCAGAACAATGGTTTACTATAAATATTTCTGACACGATTATTCTTTTCAGTTATCTATTAAGATTTCTTTAAAAGATTTTATTCGAAAATAATCTTAAATATGCACATAGAAATAAGGTTTATGACGTTAATAGAAAAAAAACATCCTCGCAATAACACCAAATTCATCCTTTCAAAATAATGATTAATTTAAAGATCCCTCAAACCTCTAAGACCTTTAAATTTCATTGAGAAGTATGCGAAATCACAAAACCCAAACAATTCTAAATTTATAAAATAATTCTCTGAGTATGTTTTGAGTGAGAGCAAAAAATGTGTTAGCATAGAAGTGTTTCATTACTTATTTCAACCTCTGAGGGCATCTTGGTACCAATATTAAAAATATTAGTATATTTAATACCTATTAATAAACAACAATTTACACAATAGCAGTTGTACCTACTACTAAAATTAATTCAGCATCAGTGTCGTTAATAATAAAGCAATTTCTTATAGTTTTTTCCAGATGATTAAATACCTTTCCTCCATTGAATTAGCTTTTTAGTGCAAAATTTACTTTTTTATTTCAATTTGAACCTATTTTCAAACTTAATGAAGCATGATTGGTCTCAATAAAATTTGCCAATTCTTAGTGTTCTCATATACGAATACCCTTCCAAAATCAATTTAGCTTTTAGATAAAAAAAAATGCTTTTCAATTTATGCCTATTACTAAAATTAATTAATTTTAATTCTCGAAAATAATTCGTCGCTACACTAATATTATTCAGATTATTTTTGGAGGACGAACTATATCGGTTTTTATTTCGAATGAAAAGAAAATCATCAAACAATTATTGACGATAGTGAGGAATTTAATTAAATTTAGTATCAAATACTACTGGTATTGCTGTTATATTGTGATAATGGGAATCTCTTATACATACCTAATGTGGTAATAAGATTTATACCACCCTGCGAAACAGATAAGTACATTAATATCACCATACAGCAAAATCATGTCATCTGCACAACCTTTTTTTACTTGTCAGCGTCATATTCCAGTGAGGCTCCATACTATTTATTTACCATTATATGAGTTAGAATTTCAACATACCAAGTGAAAATTGATCATATAAATAGCATAATTCATAATGTGATATTCATAATTTACTACCGTTTTCTCATGGCTTAGTAGGTAACATCAAATTTATTCTAGCTTAGTTCTAGATAATTAGTTCTACCTTTGATTTAATAACTAGTTTATAGAAACAAGCTTTAATAAAGTAAATATCTATACAAGAAACGCATGGTTTCATATACCTTTACAAATATGAATTCGATGACGTCATGACAATGCATTACGAAATTATTAATAGTAATTTTAATTGGGTACTTGCACTGCAAGAAGAAGAATATCGCAAATACTCACACATGTGACCTTCGACATCAGCGCCAACTTATCATTTATAAGCAAAATGGCGCGTTAAAGTTGATCTAAGTTTCTTCACTTAAGTTAGAATGTTAATTAACATGAAGTAAATTAAATACCCAGTCTTATCGAACATCAAATTTGTTGAAATCTTTTTCCCCGTCTACGTCTTTTGCTTAACTTAGATTTATTTTGTCTTATTTTATATCTTATCATGTCTTATTTATCTTATTTGATTTGATTTATTTGTTTATGTCTTTTGTTGTAACCATGGCATATTTTTGCTTCGTGTACCTGGCAACTTCGGTTCATAATTAGTTTGTTTATCCTCTCTATGGCTTTGTGTGAGTCTTTGCGTTTAGCAAGAAATATATAGCGAAAGAATTGAAATACTTGCGAAGGAATCTTTGTGAAAAAAATATTGAATGTTGTACTTAAGCGAATTGATATTTGACAGGTTTTGTTTATTTAAAATAGAATGGAAGGAACAGTTTCCAACGTAAACAAATGCCACGTTTCAACAACCAATCAGGATTGAGATGCCCACACTACGTCACTTGCAGATATCCTAGTGTGGAAACGTAATCTAGGGCAAAAAAATAAATGAATTAGAAATCCTTGCGTTAAAACTAATTTTTGATTAAATAGAGCTGGAAGCCAGCAAATCATTCATATGAATAAAGTATTCATCAAATCCTGTGGAATGAATCCTTTGACATTTAGCGTTCAAACTGGTGTCTTTGATCCGGTTGTCTTTGAAAGCATTTACAGCACAGTTGATTCGGATTGGTTAAGAATTAGGTAAATGCACGTACTCAATTATAAACATTCCATTTTATTTATTTAGAATGGGTAAGAATGTATTGATAGAGCTATAATTATTGTCGCAAATATACTTCTTTAAATTTTTAAGAAACATAACTTTGCAACAACACTAATTGTTTTTATCGTCAAATCGTATTGTATACACTTTAAATGAGATTAAAAACTTGATTGCTGTAAATTTAAATTGTGACTAATTATTCAATCGATATACTAACTGTTTCATGAAATGCAATTACGCCTGTATATATTTCGATAAAATTAAGCTTCTATTAATTCCGTAAGCTAGGCATAAGTCATTTACACCTCGTAAATTACTTTTGGCTTTTAGTCGTAGTATTTAAAGATTCATTAAACTCCAAACTATTTAAATAAGTTTTAAGAAATCTAACTTATCATCTAACTGTTTTAAAATAGTATGGATCGCTGCACTATTCAGATTCAACTTGACTAAAAAAACAAGCGTTTATTTCAAGAAGAATTAGAATTCTTCATGATTTCAAAAGCTGTTCAACCAAAATATATTCTGCAGTAAATAATAAAAGTTGCAACAACTCAATTAACTAGGGTTGAAAAGGTACTGTTTGCCCATGCCTTTCATTTTTTCGGTCAGAAAATGTTTCAATATGTACAGTTCGACCCGTCGTGTATTTCAACGTATTTACACCAAATTTTGTTCCAACTGGTTCGGAATTGGTTCAGAATAAGGCGCATACATACATACCTAGACCTATACATACATACCTAGACCTACATACCTAGACATATACATACATACATGTAAATATACATACATACTTAGACATATACATACATACATAGAAATATACATGCATACATACCTAGACATATACTTACATACATAGAAATATACATACATACCTAGACATATGCATACACACATATGAATATTCTGCTTTATTTATATAGATTGTGGTGTGGATCAAAGTGTATTAATAAAATTATAATCATCACCGTAAACTTATTTCTTTCCACTTTTTTGAAATATAATTTAGTAACAGTATTAATTGTGTTGATCGTTAAATGGTATTGCGTACACATAGAATGACGTAAAAAATTTGATTGTTATAAGTTTAAATTGTGACTAATAATTCATTTAATATACTATTTATTTCATTAAATGCTACTATTATATCTCTATATAATTTCGATAAGTTAAGTTATTATTAACTTGTGAGTTGAGTGTAAGCGATTTCCACTTATTAATTCTTTTTATCTCTCTTGTAGTCGCAGTTTTTAGAGATTCATTAAATTCTAATCTATTTAAATAAGGTTTGAAAAAATAAAACCAATATTCAGCTAGTTTTAAAATATCTGAGCATCACTACAATATTCAGAATCAATTTGGCTAAAAAAAACAAGATTTTAACTAAAGAAGAATTCTAATTCTTCATAATTTTAAAAATTGTATAGTGAAAATTTGTTTGGCAATAAATAAGGAAAGTTCGTGACAACTCGATAGATCGGCGTAGAAAAAGAAGTATTATTTGCCCATGCCTTTCTTTTTTTATGGTCAAAATAGAAAAGAAAAAACTGTTTACGTTTTAGGACTTATCTAGATCACATTTTTACTAGATACAAAAAGTCATCAATGACAGTTTGAGAAGTTCTTTTGCCAATGTTCTATTTCTCAGAAATATTAATCCCTTCGTAAACACTTCTATTTACAAAAACTCAACCACAGACTGTGTTTTCCTAGTTAGTTTATTTTCGTTCCTTTTTCCAGGAAAAAACAAAATTCTCCCGGGGAGTCTCTCCTGCCAAACTCACACTCTTACAGCAATGCACTTTTGCAATGAGTTGGATAAACATTCTCTAGATAGAATTAATTACATTGCATACAGTAAATAATTAAAAAAACCATCACTTAATAAACGAGAGGAAAAGGATTTTTAACAAATAATCTTTCAAGTACCCAGTATGTAATTAAAACAAAAGAGCTATAAGACAAACTTATTTTAAGCCTGTCAGTAAATTGTTAAGTTCAAAAACATGAATAAGAGACAATTTTGGCCACTTGATATTATTACTTTTTTATTTGATATGAAACAGGAAAAGAATCTTCAAACAAAACGAATTTTTTTTTGTTTCAGTAAAATAATTCAGTGAAGCTATTGAGAGCACCATTTTTTACAATCTTAAAACAAATATTTAGTAAATATTTCTTTTATCTTATTCACATATTTTTAAGATGTAAATTTATATTAAGAAGCATTAAAGTTTAGCCAGCATGGAATAACCCGTTGAATGATCATTTTATTTTATTTTATAACCGGTGATCTAGATCAGAAATTGAACATACTAACCTTTGTAGATTACTTTTTAATGGATCTAACTCGCATTTGCTTTATATGGAAAGGAAACCCGCAAAACCCTCCCTCGGTTAGCCCGACGTTGAGGGGATTCTAAGCCATTATCTATCTACCATTGAGGATATTTTTGTTAGCACTGTGACTGGTGCGAACCAGGAGAAACCGCATGAACCAACCATCACGGAGATTTGAATCTGGATCAAGTCACCTTATTGGGAAGGGAAAACTGTCTAGTCACCGGAATTCCTTGCATAATAATTTTATTTTATAACCATGGTTGAACGGCCGAACCAATTTAGGGTTCACGACTTATAGTGTTCAATTCCGTCGCATTTTAAATTTGAAACTAATCCAGAGGACAAGGGAACTCCTGGATCAAGTATTGGGGGAAATTTGCCTTCGTGAAGAACTTTTTGATGGATCTAGCCCGCATTTTCGTTACATGGAGAGGAAAACCACGAAGATCTTCGACAGTTAACCTGACAGCAAAGGGGACTCTAACCCACGATCCGTCTACCATTGAAGATATTTTACGTCAGCACTGTGATCGGTGCGAGCCGGGAGCTGAATTCGAATCGAACAGCCATCGCTGAGATTCGAAGCCGATTCACGTCATTAGAAGGCGAACGCTCTATTCCCTGAGCCACCACGGTTCTTGGATAATCATTGTGGTTAATTGAACTAGATGGAAGAAACTGATTTAGACAACCTTTGGAATTAAATTCTTTTGTTTGAGAACTAAATTCTAACGTTTGAGGTTGAGGATTTAACAATCCTTGCTGTATGTTTCGGTATTTTAACAATAATTCTGTTTCGATATCACGTAACTTATGACAAAAGGTATACTCTTAAATGCTTGACATAACTACTTTCTTACTCATGCTATGTGCATTCTTGAATTTTACGCTGCTTCTCGTATTTAAGGTGAAATATGCTTGTAAAATGCAGTTTCCGCAGTGCAAAACACACAAAAAAAGTATTTAATAAAGGCCCGGGAGCTTTCTTTTGAGTGAGTATAGCATCACGGCTGGTTATTTAATAATTTTTTTTATTTTAAAACTTTTTGAACTGTATATTGGGATAATACGGGCGTTAAGAAACAAGTTTCCCATGTAAAATTTCCAGAGATGTCCTTTACTTTAACTTACATATCTTTTTTTTTTCAATTCTTACCAGTTTTATTTATTGACAAGTCGATTTTGTCAATCTTATATTTTTGATTAGCAAGGAAAAATTAATACTTTCCTCTGTTAACCGCAATATTCTCTTCGAATGTTTTCTAGAAAACATTTCCGTCTAAAGCGAAGAAATTTTTGTTGAAATTTAAACATCCATTTTAGAGAGTAATAGACTGTAGTGCTGAAGAAAACGAAGTTTTGAATTTAAATCATCCAATGAAAAGTATTCTGTGATTACAATACATATCCTGTCATAAAGAAATTTTTAAAAATGATTTCTTCTAAATGAAACATTACAAGATTTGACTGCAAAGACAAAGATGAAGTAAAAATGAAATCTAATTATGTTAAGAGCATCATTTTTAATTTTACAGCGTCAAATATTCGTTTCAGATCTGTTTTTGATTCCCCAAAAGAGCAAAACAATTGCTAGGTGTTTTTTAAAGTATCTTAAATGTTATTTTTAAAATTATTATGTTCTATGTTTAAAGAGCAAGGTAATAAATCTGAACAAGTCACATCCAAATAAGAATCAAACATTTCGTAACACTTAGGATCTTTTATTTAAAAAAAAAGTAATAAATAAATGATGATTATAATAATAAAAGATAAGTTAACTGATTTAAGGGATTTTTCAATTCCTATGAATTTTATATCAATTTTATATTAGTCGCTTTTGACATCTAACAAGAGAAAGTCGTAATTTGAAGTAATGTTCTCTTGAAATGTCTTCCAGGAAACTGTTCCATCCAAAACGAAGAACTGTTTTTGAAATTTTAGCATCCATTTTATTGCGTAACAGATTGTATTTTTGAATTAAGCGAAGATTTAACATAAATATTTTTAAGAAAAATCCAATTAAAAGTATTCTATAAACACAATGCATATCCTATTATAAGGGAATTTTCCACAACGTTCATTTTTAGGCAAGAAAATAAAATGTCTGACTGCAAAGACGAAAATTAAAAAATCAAAATAAAAAATAATATTTTCAAAAACCACGTTTTGGTAGTGGAGAATAATAAATAAAAAATAAAAATTTGAGAAACGAAAAACGTGTGGCGCATGAAATACATAACAGTAATGTTATATTAATGTGTGTATGTGTGCTCATGAGAATAATAACATGTATATCTGTAATTGTAATTGTATCTGAATGTGGATGCGTATGTGGAATATGTTTGTGTATATGCATGTGTATGTGGATGTATATGTGGATGTGGCTGCGCATGTGTATGAGTAAGAAAATGCGTATATGTATGTTATATGTATTGTTATGTATGCACGTTTTTCGTTCTTCAAATTTTTATTTTTTAATTATTATTCTCCACTACAAAAACGTGGTTTTTAAAAATATTTTTTTTATTTTGATTTTTTTTTTGTACTCCCTTCCAAAATCTCAATTTTTTCACTCACTTTACTCAAAACTTCTCAACTGACATGTGACACTAATTTGAAATAATCGAATCGACAACAAACGACAATCACGAAAATATAAATTTTTCTTTAATTTTAATTTCATTTTACTTTGTATGTCTTCTTTCTCTTCATTTTCATGCATTGTCATCCAATTCCTAGCTATGTGAAAAAATTTGAAGTCTGTAGCTAGTCGGGAAGTTCGTTTAAAATCAATTACAAAATTCCACCCGAACAGACATACACGAAGGCAAGTTAATATTAATGTGGTAATAAAAATTAAAAAAAACTTATTCTATTGTAACATAATTTTTAATTTCAAATCGTCACGTTTTCGTTTCGGAAATGGTATTAATTCCAACAAAACACAAAACAAGTTTTAGATTTTTTTTAAACGTGCCTTTCATGTTATTTTAGAACTTATGTTAAGAAGTAAAATTCTATTATTAGTACTCATGTTACTTTCGAAATTATTTTATTTTATTATTAAAAAGTTCCAATTTTATTATTATTATTTATGCTATTTTTGAAATTTTTATACTCTATTTTTAAGAAGTTATAATCCTATTACTATTATTATTTTATGTAATTTTCGAAATTATTATACTCTATTATTAAGAAGTTATAATTCTATTATTATTCATAATATTTTAGAAATTATAATAATCTATTATTAAGAAGTTATAAGTATATTATAAATATCATTCATGTTTTTTTTCAGAAATTATTATATTCTCTTATCAGGAAGCAAAGTGCTGAATCTGAATTACACATATAAATAAAAAACAAGTATCTCTCGCTTATTAGATATGATAACTATTTTTAAAAAAATTAAAGTAAATTTATGAATTAAACAAGAGAAGTTCGGTCCAAAAATAGATGCTTATTATATAAAATAAAAAAAGTAAAAGCATTTTTAAACTCGCTCAAAAATGTAGCACTGAAGTCTTCTCATTTTCACAAAACAACGTATCACCAAAACTTACTTATTTATAACTTCTAAAGTTAAATTACCTTCTTTGTCAAAAGGAAAAAAGAACTAAATTCTCTTAAAAACAAAGATATTTAAAATGTGCTAAAGAAACGATTAACCTTGTTGACAGCAAATGGCTTTGGTCTAGCCAAGTAAGTAAACAGTCATAGCAGTACAACAAAACAAATACGAAAGTAATTAGCTTATTTGAGCGTGGTAATAGCTTCCCAAATAAAGGTTTCTTAGAAACAACGTTATCTACCCTCGCCCAACTTTCTTCATATGTCGAGCGACTTATTTTGGATGAATTTAACTGTCTATGTGGTTGAATTAATTGTTCCACAGAAATTTTTTTGCTTCTAAATGCAAAGAACTATAATTCTATTTTGAGACTTTTAATGGGAGAATTTGTTTTTGTGGTTAAGTAACTACACTAAATAATTTTTAAAAAAAGATTTGATTTTAAAATTGAGATATGTAAGATTTACTTTATAAAAAAACTTCTTTAAGTCTTATTTAATCTTTCCTTGCATCGATTTTTCTTCCATTTGCTTTATATATTAAATAATATGTCAGAGGTACTCTTTGTGTAATGTTATAATTAGTCCTTTATTTAAATCTTATTATTAAATTTTTTAAACCTTTATAAACGTTTAGTCTTATAACAGTTTGAGTTTATTTTACGCGAAATTTTCAAGTGGTTTTTCCTAAATTAAAAGATTTTTTTCTCAATTTTAACTTAAATATATTGAATGTATTTTGCTTACCAAAATCTCACTTTTCTTTTCGAGAAGAATCTTAATTTTCTATTCACCCTCCTTTGGCTGATCAGCGGTCATTGCACCTGCGGTCTGATATTAAATTTCTTGTGGGGGTGAAATACTCTCGTTCCTCGCCTTAGGTCTTAAAAGAGGATGATGTCATTGAAAGTGTTTTGCAGCTTTGTTTTTTTTTTTTTTTAATCGCCAACTAGTAGCGATAATTTCCTTTTCTTCACTTATTTTTCTTTGGTTGGGGCAAACTTAGCCAATCTTAATCGTCCATTTTTCAAACTTTCTACTTTTTGCATTTTAATTGGTTAATTCTCAGAATTTTTCTCAGCCAACGAATTTTCTGAATATTATGCGTCACTCACTCTCTAAGTTTTTTTCGATATGCATTGTTTGACTGACTCGTCGTGGTATACCAACTACCCTTCCTCTCTGAGATGCGGACTTCGGTCCATATCGTGGGAATTAATTCCTTTTTTAATAATCTTTTTCTTTGGTTTTGATGTTAATAAAAAATTTCAAAACCATTATTTTCTGTGATTAATTGCAATATCCTTTATCTACATCTTTATACCTCTGAAAGTTTCTTTAATTTTTAAGATCCTTTCATATTAAATGTTCCAAGGTATTTATCTTTTTATCCCCATTTAAATATATCTTTTTCCTGTATCCTTTCTTTAAATGTATTACTTACTTTTGATAGCGAAACCTTTATAAAATTTAAACAAACACTACTCTTCTCTCATCCATATTTTTGAAAGTTTGTAGGCATTTGTTGAATATTGTAGTCATGTTTGATTTCCTGTTTTGTGTTTAAGTCAGAAAAAATATATTGTTTAAGCTTTGTTAGTTTGATGTACAAAAGTAAAGTAGATTTAAAGGAACTCTGAACATATCATTTAGATAATCATTATTTTTGTGCTGGTACACTGTTAGTACACTTTGTTGTCATGGGACATATATTTATTTTTGATTGGAAACATAACTGTGTCAAATACTATGCTTATATTTAGACATAGGGAGTCCTTGTCTTATTATCTTAAATCTTTATCTTTAATTATTTCTAGTTTTCACCGTATTCCAAATTTATTGATACCAATCTGCTCAATGTTAACCACACGTTGTGTGACCATTGAACCTATTGGGTTATTGGTATTAAAAGATGGTTTTGCACTACCAATTTTCGTAAACGATCACATTCCCTTTAATTTAATTACATTTGATACCATTTCTGGCCTTAATTTGTTTGTCATTTACTTTGAAATCCATAATCTTTATTTTACTTTCAATGACTATAATCAACATCAAAATATGATTTCGTTCTATTTTAATTCATAATATTATTATCGTAATGCATCATCAGTCATCATGTATTACAATTATGAAACCATTATTTTTATCAATTAATACAATTTATTCATCCACTATTATATAAGTAAAATATTTAATTTGCAACAATATACAATCAATTAATATTATTTATTTTTTTGCAACGTAATGTAAACGTACTTTTTATTTGCTATGCTTATTTTTCTAAATCATTTTACAATGCTTTTTTTTTTTTGCTATATAATTTTAAAGAATTATCTATTTTTTTACGTAATTTATAATTAAAAACAATTAATTCATAATTATAAATAATGAGAACAATTTTAAATTTTTTCCCTACGTAAAATTTGCAAATTTATGACAGTTTAACGCCAAACCTTTTATGTTTAGAACATTTTAAAAAAAATTCCGACTTCTGGAAATTTTAAAATTTCTAGGATAAGTTAAATGGTTTGGCATTTATGGTTTTCCATTCAAAATATTATACCTTACATTTCAACCTCCGTCCTTAAAATTTAAATTCTATACTGTTAGAGTTTCCATTCTAAAATTGAGGTAAAATGACTAATCTGTCCATCCAAATAACTGTAAAGTTTCCAGTAGGGAACATTTTTTACCTTAAAGGTTTTGAAACTGAGTGGTTAAAAAACTAGTGTGGTTAAAAACCATAAATACAAAACTATAGGTTTTTATACCATTTACAACTAGTCTAGTTTCAAAACGGTAAAAAAGAAATATAACTGGCTTTAGGTAATGGACATTGAAGTTAAGTTGTGGTTGAATTGTGTTTTGTAGGATAAAACTTTAGAAAAGGGTTTAATTTGTTAATCTGGTTGTTTCACTTATCATGAGGCATTGAAAATAGTAGACTTTTTTGTGTTAAACATCTTTATGACAGTACCAGTTTTATGGGGCTGCCATCTATGTGTGAATAAAGGTATAGTATTCTAATAGTCCAGGGTCAAAAATAAGGGAGTACAGGACAATGGACACTCTTCATGTGTTAAGGAATGGTGAAAATGTTACGGGGTCAAATTTGGGACTCGAACCCAGTGGTTCTGTGTCACGAGATTGACAGATTAGCCCTCTCGGTCATTATATGTACTCAAGGAACTAAATGGCTTCATTACATGATCGTAGCTGGTGAGATAAAATTCTGGTTGCTTAAATGTATTAGGTGAAAACGTTTAAACAGATTTTCGCACAGTTAACAGTTTGAATACCATCTTATTTAATTGTTTTGTTTGAATATGGTAAAATATCAATTGAATAAATTGTTATTTAACTATTTTTTTCCAAAAAAAAACTTTCTCACAGTCTTTAGTTAAGGTTTTTCATTCAAAATTTTTAGTTAACTTCACTATAAAAAATTTGAATCCGACATAAAATTGCTTAATCTGTAAACCAAATATAAAAATATGTGGTAAAATTTAACAAAATCAGACATAAAGCAGGTGTTTCATTGCAATTATCGTACGTTCTTTTGATGGAGGGGGAAAAGTAGTAGTTGAAAAGAGCTTTTAGAATTTTTATTTCCCAAAAACTATATTATTTTACTCACTCAGAATTTGGGTTTTGCTATTTTTGACTATGTAGCTTGAAGCACAGTTTCATATGTTGTAATTAAAAATAATTTGATTATCAATATGCTATATACAATTTTATTTTGCAATTTTAATAAATAAACATCTCATTAAACCCGAAAATATTTAAGGAATTATGTTTTGACACCAACCTTTTATGTTTAAAATATTTAAAAATAAAGTTCTAACTTCTAAACTTTCAGAAATTTGAAAATTTATGCGAGAAGTTTAATTATTTATGGTTTTCCTTTCAAAATATTTTTAGTCTACAGCTCTACTTCCACCTTTAGAAATTGAATTGTACTTAGTATTAAATATTCGGATTATCAAATTTTAATTATAATTAATTAAATATTTTATGTAATTAAAATTAAATTATGTAATTAAAATTCAATTATATGATTAAAATTAGATTATATAATTAAAATTAAAATAAATACTTTTATCAGACAAAATTTAACAAATCAGATATAAGCAGGTGCTTCATTGCAATAAACATACCTTCATTTGGTGGTGTAGGAAAACAAGGAAATGGCTTTTGAAAATAGGAAAAGAGGTTTTTCGAGTTTCTATTTCCCGAAAACTGCTTTATTTTATCGCCTTAACTTTTAGAGTTTTCGATTTTATACTATGTAGCTTAACACGCAAATCCATACCTTAAAATGAAAAAATATTTTGATCATTAACTTGCTAAATACAAAATATTTCAGATTTTTAGCAAACACCTCTTCAAACCTCCTTAAATACTTAAATAAATATGTTTTACAGTTTCATGCAAAGCGATTTAAAAATAAGCAGTGATTTACCAAAGTTCAAAATTTACTTGAATCAACTCTGGGTTGGGAATGAATATTTCCTGAGTTATTTCAAGTTGTTGTTTTTTTAGAATTCGGCTACTCTAATTCTTATATTCTTGATAAAATACCCGAATTTGTCATATAAAAAGAATAGGTTTATTCTGATAAAATTCGTTTTGGTGCCTGATTTTATCATTTCTTTAATCGGTTCAACTAATAATTATTATTATTTCTTTGTTTAGATGTACCCTTAACCTTTAAAAGATTGAGCCAAAAATATTGCAAAAAAGGCCAAAGATAAAATAATATTGACCCGATATGCATTTATATTAAAATTGTAGAACTGATCTAAACATGAATTATTGATATGAAACAGTCTATAAACAATTGTTACAAATGTCTGGCAAAACGTAATTTCCACAATATTAAGAGTATTTAATTCATCACATACACTCAAGAGAAAAAATGCAGAAACGAAAAGTAATATAAAATAAAAATGAGCTACGCATTAACTGCCTACAGTTTTATATTTCATGTCTCTGACACCAAGAGCAAAAAAATGAATCTTGAAGTGTATACTTACTTTTGTTTCCTACTAGTATTCCTAACTTACTTACGTTTGTCACTTTTTGATCTAGAGTACACCAATTTCCTTTTGCTGGGAGTTCTCAGCCGTTTGAGTATTCTTTTATAAGAGAAGTCCTAAAAATAATTTTAGTATAAATTTTTCAGCTCAAAAGAGAGGATAAAAAGAAGGCATAAACCACAAAATATCTAGCTGGATGCAATTTGGTCCTACAAAGATTAAAACAGTTTTAAGATTGGGAACACGTATTGTACACGTAACGCTTAAATCTGTACATTTTTATTTCAGAAGTTAAGATTTCTCTTGATTACTTTTAATTGTCTTAATTACATGAATAATTTGTTGAATTTTGAAACCTGAATAATTTGTCGAATTTTGGAAGAAAAAGAGACGCTTTTAAAGCATTTTCACTGAACTTTGCACTGTAATAATTGTTGTGCATCTGAACACTAAAAAATGTGAAGAACACTAAAAATGTGTCTACTTGCCATCATTTTTGTTCATCAGTAACACTAAAATTTATAATAACAATATGATATGATACACATAAAGTCATTAATGTTATTTTAGAGATACAATTAAGTAAGAGTAGTTAGTTCAGCATATGCCACAATTATTCGAGCAAAATTAACATGAATTAACATAAAATTAGTTTTTAAATCAAGCAAATCTACTCATAGCTTAGATAAAATATCAATACGAATTTGAACTAGGTTTCACAAAACAGAAACGATTAAAACTTTTATGTTACAAATGCATTTAAAACAGCTCACAAATATTCAAAAATTAAAATATAATAATCCTTATTACACAAATAAAAACATGCATACCTTTTGCTAGGGCGAATTTGTGCTTCAGTCGATTTATAAGCAACAGAAAGCGAAGGATTAACTCACGAAAACTAACCATTGATTGTAAGCAATCTACATACAATTTTCAAGCTCTTCAATTTTGGTACTTTCAAAAGTGAAAATAATTTAAGTATGGTTTGAATGCAGGTGAGCTTAATATTAGCTTTCCTTTCCTAATAGTTGTTTAGATTCAACTACACCCTTTAAATTTTTCAAATATTAAAATACCAATTCCCTATTATATAAGACATATTAAACTTGATTCTATATTAAGTTACTTTTTGATAGATGAATGTTGACATAGTAGATGAACTCTCTCCTTTTGCAATACAGTTTTTGCTATATAGTGCCAAAATAAAGTTTAAAAAATATCAAGTTAGGAAAAAAAAATTCTACCTATATTCTGTATTCAGGTGTGATTTAACAACCAGCTAATATTTCTTCCAGCTAAGTACGAATTTAATATTATTTCATCCAAGTTATTTTCAAGAAATTATATTGCTGTTATTGGCAAAAGTATTTGCAAAAATAAATTCAACCATATTTATCTACCCTGGAATATCAAGACGTAGACATCAATGAAGGGTTTTTCAATCTATATCCCTAGGATATCTAGGCATCTAGCATGTCAACTATAGGAAGAAAGTTAATCAATTTATCATTAGCCCAAAAGATAAATGCATTGGAATAAACTACTTTACTTCTATGCCCCACATGTTGCGTTGTGGTTTCTGGAAAGAAGTTAATACAGTAAGTGGTTTTTACAATAACTTCCACTAATTGGGTTTCCCAATAATTAAAATGTTATGGAGAAGAGGAAGTAAAATAATTTGAGCGCAATAAACATGTTATGAAAGTTTTAGGATTTGAATTTCGTATTAGTTTAAATTAATACGTATTGAAATACTTTTTTGTGGTGTTGCAACAATATCATTGATACCATTATGTGATTCAAGCTGTTTTTTATCTTTGTGAAATTAATCTAATAATCGGATCTTCACGTTGACTCAATCTTAATTATTTGAAGGAGTGCCCTAAAATATGCTCCTGCCCCGAATATGCAAAGCACAATAAGTAAAAACTCCCGCCAATTTTTTCAGGTTAATTTCCCTCTATTGTCTGGACTATAATAAATTTTAAAAAATTATAATTATCTTAACTTTTTTACTCGTGTTGGCACATGCGTTTCGATTTAATGCATGATTTAGTAGTGTTGCTTGATATTGATTTATTGACCATCGTACGAAGAACAAGTATTTATCTGATAACAAATATATTGTACTGATTTTGTGACTCATTATGCTTTTTTTCCAACAGATGGATGTTAAGGAGTAGCATTTAAGTTTTTTAGACTTATAAATTTCAGTGTAATAATTGTGTTTTAAAAATTTTTTTTGCAGAAATTTGCAACAGGTTCAAATTGTTCAGAAAAAGTTTAATTTAATAAAGCCAAAGCAACAGTTTATTTTGAGAATTGATATTAAATGTTAGAAAATTAGTTAGAATATTGCACTCTGAAATTTCGTTAGTAAGTGATGACTTATTTACTTAAAGCATCCGTGTGAGTTCGATTTTTTTTTAAAAATAGACGTAACTAATATTACGAATTAAAGTAAAATTTTTGTCAAACTAACAGCTCTACAACAAATTGCAATGATTAAATAATATTTTTCTTTGTTATCGAGTAAAATATTTAAAACATACAGTGAAACTGTTCTAAATATATTGCTTTTTTAAAGAAAAATCATAACCATTTTTACTTAAAATATTATATAATAATAAATTCCTTATAGTTTAATAGGTTTTAGTTTAAAACACAGCTAACATTATACAAAATTTACAAAGTTTTAAACGTTTTTTGTAATATGTACTAGCTTACAGAACTCTTCCTAAAATCAACAACGGTTCTTTGTTTAAAAAAAATGACGCTAAGTATGTAATTTCCGAAAACTAATAGACCAATTATAATCTTATATAATTGGTTTATTCCTTCGTCAGTAAAAAAGAACTATTTCATCCCTCTATTTGTTCAACAAAAAAAAGAAAGAAACCTAGTAGGGCGGAATGCATCTAACCTTTCTAATAATCACTACATCTTGGGCACCATATTGCTAGTTCAATGTCACCTTGGTGACACAATAAAGACATATATAACAGAGAGAGAAGTTCATTCCTTGTCCAATGAGGGATTAGATCTCGGGATCTGTCTGGTTTGGGACCAATTCCTTCACCACCATACAGGCCGGTTGACTTATTTCAGCACTTTATTTTCCAGTTTTCATCCTAGTTTCGTCATTCTAGTTAATCTCCCACAATCTAATTCATCTCTCATGATACACTACGATGAGGTTTTGAATCGAAAAAACATTTTCATCATATTTTTGAGAGTTCTCATTTCGTCACGAGATTTTGTGATGATATAATCTCAACAGTAAAGAAATATATAGCTCAAAGATTGCTGAATCGTCAAAAGTAAGAGCTTTGTTTCTGAGAGTGGACAGGGAAAAAATCGTAATAAATAATTAAAAAAATGGAATTATTTAAGCTTTTGTAATTATTTTGGCATGTATCTTTCAATTCTGTACATGTTCATTAGTACTGATTTATGGATTCTTCACTTTTTTAATGAAATAACTGCATTATATACTTTAACGGTAACATATATAACAGAGAGAGAAGTTCATTCCTTGTCCAATGAGGGATTAGATCTCGGGGTCTGTCTGGTTTGAGACCAATTCCTTCACCACCATAGAAGCCGGTTGACTTATTTCACCACTTTATTTTCCAGTCTTCATCCTAGTTTCGTCATTCCAGTTAATCTCCCACAATCTAATTCATCTCTCATGGTACACTACGATGAGGTTTTGAATCAAAAAAACATTTTTCATCATATTTTTGAGAGTTCTCATTTCGTCACGAGATTTTGTGATGATATAATCTCATAGTAAAGAAATATAGCTCAAAGATTGCTGAATCGTCAAAAGTAAGAGCTTTGTTTCTGAGAGTGGACAGGGAAAAAATCATAATAAATAATTAAAAAAATGGAATTATTTAAGCTTTTGTAATTATTTTGGCATGTATCTTTCAATTCTGTACATGTTCTTTAGTACTGATTTATGGATTCTTCACTTTTTTCACCCAGTACAAAGAACGAGATTTTAGCTACTAATGATATAAAGTAAGTAATATCCTAATTGGCAGATGTTTGTTTTAAAAATCAATGGAACATCACTTTGTATATATATATATAAGCGTAAAATATATAAGCTTAAACAAATTATGTATAAGTGTAAAAAAGCGAATATGTATTTTGTCTATAACATTTATTGTATAACGCAATGCTTATATATATTTATTTCGTGTGTGTGTTACCATACGGTAGTTAATTATGATGCGATGCTGTTATATTCCTTCAGGTGTTTTACTCAATTCATCGAATGTAACGCCTAAAGCAAATAATCTGTTAGAGACAAGTTGTATAATTGATAATTTAACTTATTATTAAAATGAGCCTAGACTATTAAAATGAGACTATATATATACTATTAAAATGAGTTTGAGTTGCAGCAATTTAGAGAACATTAAACTTGACCAGTTGGAACTTAAATATTCATTGCTAAAGGGGAAAGAACATTCTATAAAAGTATTTCTTATAACAGATTTGCAACAAAAAAAGTGCTTTGAAAGGTTTGTATAACTTGCAACTTATTATTTTAAAGGGATTTGATACACAAGGAAAGTTACTGATGATTGATGGCCCGAAAAATTTCTATTTCAAATTGCAAAAAGTAAAAAAAAAAAAAAAAAAAAAANAAAAAAAAAAAAAAAAAAAAAAAAAAAAATCTTATTGCAGCAACTCTAATATATATTTGAAAATCAAGCATTTTGTGTGAAGAACGCTGCACACAAATAAATCCTTTCAGTTTATTCTTTGTTGTGCAGTATGGAAAAAAAACAGACCACTCTAAATACATTTCGGTCTAATGATCGGATCTCCTCGTACTAGGAAGAGTTTTCTAAAATTTGTATTCTCAGGAACTATTCGACTGATTTCATTCAAATGTTCTATTTTACCATGTAAAATAACTTACAATTCAAAATTCTCTTATTAATAATAAATAAAATAACAAAAAAAAATATTTGAGAAAAGTTATTTCTTATATGAAATTATCTTTACATAAACCAATTTTATAACTGTGTGTAAAAGTTCAATTCTCTTAAAAAATTCTTAAAATATTGGGTTAAATGAATTTAACATAAAGAGGTGCAAGCTAGTGATCGCTCTCTTGATCAAACAATATTGACCATATTTCACAGATTGCGGGTAAGCCCAATATTTTGCGTGTCAGAGATCCGCATACGTAGAAAAAAAATGTTTTTTTATTCAGAGAAAGTACATTTATGTGTCTGATTTGGTAACTTAAACTCGCCTAACCTATATCATCTGTACTATTTTTTGCGCACTGTATAATAATGGAAATTAGGTCGGATAAATTTCGAAAGATAGTTTTGACATATTTTTAATAACGATTGCAGTAGCAAAAAATTAAAAATTTGGATAAATATAAAAAACGAAAAAAATTCCATTGACTTTTAAATATTATTAATTTACTTATTATAAACCTTACTATAAAACAGATTGAGCATAGATATAAAGATTTGCATTATATATTATGTTATAACTGGCAAATATACTTTAAAAACAAAATAAATTAAAATGCAGTATACATAAATAAACAAGCAAACAAATTTCAACCCTCATTATGTAATCCAGATTAATAGGATATATTAAGTATCAGGAGTATAAAGCAAATAGAATAATTTACCTACACTTTTAGTTTTAAAGAAGAGTTTACATGAAAAGAACTTTAAAGGACATGAAAAGAACTTTAAAGAAGACTTTGAAGACAGTTTTAAATAATATATTGGATGTATTGGACGAATCAAATTGCGCAGCTTTTCTTAAAGAAATGTTGATTATATTTTAAACATTTCGCCTTCTGGTTAAAAAAACATTGTATTTTTGTAATAAACATTTGCATCCTGTAAGCATACTGTCTTGTAATCCTGTAATTTTGTATTAATTCACCTTTTTTTAAACAAAATCCCAAATTAAACTTTTTCGGAATTTGTTTTATTTGAAATTTTATTTAAAATAATTTTAATAAGGTTTGCAATTTTAGATCTGAATTTAATATTGTTGATGTTTATATTTAAATATCCCTTTAAGTACTTGGGTATCTTTATTTATTCATTGCATCAATTTGCCCAAATATATGGATTACTTAACCCAAGTAAAAACACTTCGAACAGCTTTTTTTTTATAAAACGAAACTCAAATGTGGAAATCTTTTAAGCGAATATTGTCAAGTATACAAAAGTTTAATATATATTTCCTATGACAGAACATATAATTTACTTGAAATGTTATAGAATAAAAGAAGACAGTCATTAATATCAATAAAGACGATAATAAAAGAATATTTTAGAGCATTATTTCTCTTTTCTATATCTCTAAGGATTCCCTGCAGAATATTTTCGGAAATCGATGTGCCTTAATAGTATCCTTTATCGGAAAAATTAATGAGGTTCTACTCTGCAGAAATGTGCTTGTTCTTTGGACAATATTTTGATGATAATCATAATCACTGTTTTTCTTGTGATCATCTTGTCAGATTGTTTTCAGGAAAAGTGCAATCGTTAATGTCTGTTATTGAATTTATTAATAAATTATGGTGATGCTCAAGTTTGAGGTTAAAACATTCACCTGCCTACTTTGGAGGCATAAAAAATAATTCAGTTTGGTGAAAGATTTACCCAAAATAATTCTTATTTCAAATAAAACTAATATGTATTCCTATTATAAAAAAATGTTCCTCTTTAATTAGATTAATTCAAATACACTTCTTTAAATCCAAATTACTTAATCCAAATAAATTTCCTTATGAGTTTTATTTGTTGAATTGTTTTAATTTTAATACTTCCTTAAATGCCTCTTTTGCAACTGTTAAGATTTTGCATTTCTGGTTTGAATTTTAGTTCCATTTTATCAATATTTATGTGTCCCTTAAAAAAGCTATTTTTTCAAAATTACTGTGTGTCCTTAAAATGATTGTCAGAACAATAAAAAAAATGGGAGGAAATGTACATGTACGCTGTTCTAAGCTTTGCTTAAGAATCCAAATTTTTTCTTCTCACTAAACTTCAACATTAGTTTTAAAGTTTGTCGATAGATGGTGCTGCTTACAGGGAAAACTTAAAGATAAATCAGTTACATCTAAAAAAAAATTTTATAGTTTTTTTTGAACTGCAACGTAATTTGGTGATAATTTTTTTCAATTAAATTTCAAATCCACTGAGAAAAATTACGAGATTTCTCAGATGAACTATTCAAACCGTACAATTCTCTCTTTTCAATTTTCTTTCTTGGATTTTTCAAATAACCGGTCATCTTACGGATGGTATCTTAAGACAGCACAGCACCTATCTTAAAAAAGGGAAAATGAAGGTTTAAGAGAAGAAACACAAAAACAGAAGAAAAATTGGCGAAAACACTACATTATGAGGTTATGATTTTAATTTTTTCTTTTAAATCTAAGTTAAGAAAATTATGCGGTTATAAGTTTTGGACAAGAAAATTTACTGGTGCACATCGTTTCGTTCTTAAATTTTTGAAATGCAATCTTAGTTTAGCTTTAACTACTGAAACAAAATAAAAGATACCCCTAACACTGTTTACAAAAGCACAAAAGTCTTTTTCAAAAATTTCTAAAGGGAAACACATTTTTAATACTAAATTACCTTAAGCTGATTTTAGAATTTTATTTGGGTAATTTCGTCAAACGATTCGTTTAATCCTCTAAATCTCTCTATTATAGTCAGACGATGATCTATTGTATTACATATTTCGAAAGATAAGCCGAGTAAACAAAAATATTTATTATCAGCTTATAAGTGAAAATTTAGCGAAGTTGAGTAAAAAAATTTATAACATTTTTCCCTTTTGTCCACATTGTTTTGACGGTTAGTCACAATTGCGTCGTGAGTTAAGATCTCTCTTGAAGAATTGCAATTAAATTTAGTTTCTTTTAGATTTTTTAGTACACTGAGAAAAAGCAATGGTCGAAACTACTGGAATGTGGCAAACTTTACTGTTTCAAGCTCTATGGGAACACTAAAAATTTCGGCAGTTTTTATCGAAGCACTTAGGTAAACTCAACTGCAAAATCTAGTTTAGTAATGTATGATAAAATTTGGTAATTTTGTTAAAATTCTCAATTTTTAAAATATATCGCGAGTATTGATGATTTTAAAAAACAACTTTTTAATCGGCCTTAACAGATATTTCTAATCGACAATTTAGCGTAATAACAATATTCACACACAGTAGCTTCTAAAGTGCTTTCAGATAGAGGAAAGAAATATGGTCAGAACTAGGAGAAAATGATGAAATTTATCATGTTTCTGATTCTATGAGGACGTCAAAAAGCTCGATAATTTNTTAACAGATATTTCTAATCGCTCTTAAGTAAAAAAATATGACTTACGACAATTTAGCGTAATAACAATATTCACACATCAGTTGCTTCTGAAGTGCTTTCAGATAGAGGAAAGAAATATGGTCAGAACTAGGAGAAAATGATGAAATTTATCATGTTTCTGATTCTATGAGGACGTCAAAAAGCTCGATAATTTTCCCCGAAGAGCTTTGGCTATTATTTTGGTAAAATTAATAATAAAATATGGCTCTATGTGGCACATGCGGACTAAAAACATTCCTTTATGGCACTGTTTTGATGACTGCATCATACTATGCAAATACATATGAACTTCGGTGATCAATTTTACACATCTTCATAAGAAATATAAATATTATAAGTCAAAATTATCTGTGAAAGTGATTCAATAATTTTGGAATTAATAAAAATTGCACTGTTAGAAATTTGTCGGAAAAAATGGTTATATAACGATTTACTTAATTGTTATTTTAGGATATCCAAACAAAACAGTCAAATGACTATAACTAAGATTGTATTAAAACTTTTACTGTGAGAAAACCATTTATTAACTGTTTTTACATAGTACGGCAAAACAACCAGAATTTTATCTCACCAACCTACCTAATGAAGTCGCCTAGTTCCATGCAATTTTGCACATACTATAGTCGACAGGTCTGTCAATCTCATTTCGAGTCCCTGTGTCGAAACGCAATATTTCTTCCATTCCCTTCAACAAATGAGGAGTTTCCAGCCTTAAATTTAAAAAAAAATTCTTTATCGCAAACTTTACGGTTAATTAGATGGGCAAGCTGCTGCTGGTTATTTCACCATAATTTCAGAATGAAAATTATAACAGTGTATAAAGAACTTTCCAATAAAATTCCCATTGCATTAAGAACAATTATCGATTCTAAATGAGGTTGCTCTCTTGCGAAATATTTGAGAAGTGAAAAATGTTTTTCTGCACTAAATTATATTATCAAAAATAACTCCTTGCTTGTATAAAATATTATATTCCTGAGAGAATTAATCACTTCGAAATAGAACCACCAGTCTTCCTAAGTCAAAAGTAAATTTATACCAGATTTTAATTCTTAAAGCAGTACCATATTAAATTAATAAACTTACAATAACGTTTTATAGAAAATGAAATAAAACCTAATTTTGTTCTTTGTATGAAACTAAAAGTTTTATCCGACTTATTTTCCTTTCTTTCTTTTTTCATTAAATGTCATATCACCATGAAAGTCTAATAATTTTGTACTGCATTTCGTAAAATGCAATAATCTCTTTCTTTCATCTACTTAAATATTTCCTTTCTAGTAATAAGTCAAATAATATTGAAATCATTTATAGTACACATTTGACATGCTTCAATACGTATTCTTGAAAGCATTGTGAAGTCAAAATTTATCGTATTTTAATTTATTTTAATTTTTTCATTAATAAACAGACAGTTTTCGTTAGCAGTGTGCTCTGCATAAAAATACATTTTTGGGATTTCCTCTGCAATATTCTAATTTCTTTTCTTACATTAGACATATAATTGAAAACCGACATAAATATCTTTAGTTGCAGCTTTAAAATTGTTCTAGGTTACATATTCTTAAATAAAAACATCCTAACAGTTAACGATTGGATCTTTTCAAAGATTGATTAAAAATATGCTTTTATATATCTTTTGCTGATGAATCGCCAAGAAACTGTTACTTTAAACTGACTGTTACTTGGAAAATCATTTGGAAAATGCGTGGAAACTTTCGCAGTTAAACAATTCCATTATGATGAAAGCATTTTTCACATTTTAATATTAAAATACGAAATTAAATTTGAATGCCGTACACCGTGAAAAAAAAGTGTGATCAAAACTGCCAAAATATAGTAAAATTTATCTTTATGGATACATCAAAAAACTTATACAACGTTATTTTTTATTTTTACTAAAGCGCTTTGGTAATGGTTTTGGTCAAATTAAAATTGAAATATGATAATATGTGGTACAGTTAAGTAAAAGTTGTAAAATTGGTTAATATCGTGAATGCATAGAGGTTCAGAAATAAAGCAATTTCGTTCAATTTTACCTTTCGGTCTTGTATTTAATACCAAATGCGTGGTAATAAGAACTATAACTTTGAGAACCAGACTTTTTAGTAAACCATTACCACATGAATAAAGAAATTACCGAATAAACTATTTAGACACCGTATGTTTTGTCTTTAATTACTAGAATTATTATATTATTATTATTATTATTAAAAAAAAACATAAATGTCATTACAATACAGAACGGTAACTTAAGCAGAATGTTTTTTCTTTGTGTAGAATGTAAAGAATCGGCACATTTGTTTTTGTTTACCATGCGCAGGATGTTCTAGAATCACAGCCCTTAATATTCGTCTTTTAATTGCTTGTCAAAAATGGAGAAAAAGATACCAATACAAAAACACTATCGAAATATAACGGATCATTAGTAAGGAAGACAGAATTGAAAGCATTTGAACAAGTTTGATAGCCAGTGAAAATTTAAAACCATTAAAAAGACCTCCAAACATAATCAAACAAGCAAACTGGTTGCAATTATTTTTACGCTGCCCTCATGCATAATGATTCCAATGATTTCGTTAGCCTTTTTATTTTAAATTAGTGAAAATGCTAACTATTTACACGTTATAACTATGTGCTATTTTTATATTTTGCAGTTTTATCTTATTTTTGTAAAGGATTCTAAATCTGCACATTAAAGGTTGTAATAACGGAATACCCGGCATATGTGCAATATATGTGATATTTATGGTATTTGAAAAATATGTGATGTTTAAAAGATATGTATGATTTCATTGACACCACAATATTTTCTTCGACACATGAAGAGTTTCCAGTGTTCTGTACCAGTTTGTGACCCCAGACTATTAGAATATGATACTATTATTCACATATAGGTGGCAGCTCTATAAATGTGCTTAACACAAGTTCTCTCCATGTAATTGTAAATAGTTAAAAAATCTACAGTGTTGTATTCATGGTTTTTTAACCATGCTAGTTATTAACTGTTTAAAAACCGTAAAGGTGAAAAAATTTCTTATCCCTGAAATTTACGGTTAAATTCATTGAAGGACTAATGCTGATTATTTAACCGTAATTTTGGAATAAAAATTCTAACAGAGTAAACTTTATTAGCGTAATATAAAACAGATAAATAAAGCATCTTACTTTTTACATAATCATAAAAAAGGCAATTAAGTTCGCCTGGTAGTTGTGTTTGAGTTTCATACAATGTTTTAAACGAAATTCAATTTATTTGATGCAAAAAAACTGTTTCTGTAGCAAACGTAGTACACAAAGCAATCATTTTTTATTATATCAATGCGTCTTTCCAAAAAATAATTAAAATAAATGTACTTCCTTTTCCTTCAACACATTCAGGCTGCATTTTCAAAGAAATGCTTTAATTTCGAAGCATCATTTCTCAACATGACAAATGATGCGCATTTGATGCAGGAAAGCCATTGTTTGACGCAAAATATAGCTTTTAAATTGATTGGTATACCAAAGTATGAGGATGAAAGTTATAGAAGCGAAACATTTATTAAGTGCGTCATGGAACAAATATTATTTTTAGGAGATGAAATAATTTAGAAAAGGAATAAATAAAGCAGGGATCTTATGTTAATAAAACTTACAATTGTAATAGAGAATAAAGGAAAATTATTAATACCAGTCTAAAAGAAAACAACAAAGAAAGATGACTATATAGTGTTAAAATTGGTAGTTTTTAACTATATAATCATCCCTTTTCCTAGTTTATTCCTTCGTAATTCATTATTTTACTATATTTTCTTCCGTTCCTTGTGAAAAATGTTTAGTTTTCTTTTTTATCTTGCAAAAAAGTGATTTATTGGTTTCATTAAAAACTAAATAAAAATAAATAAAATAGTCACTAAAAATTAAAGATTTCATATAAAATAAAGAATAATATTTTTCATTAGAGTCATTTCTTTTCTATGAGTATTTAGTAAAATATTTAATTATTTTCTGTTATTACGATTTTGTACATTTCTCCTAAGCAAATAAGTACCAAATACCCATTAATTTTGCCTTTAAATACAACAATACTTCTTTTATTATTATTAATTTAATATCAAATCCTTGATTTTAAATTAATGATTTTTTTCAGAAGCACGTTTTAAAGGAAAATATAATTAAAAAAAGCGAGTTGTATCAGACAAATTTAAAAGTATAAATTTCGTGAAGCAACCCACACGTGCTACCACGTAGTGTTGCTCATTGAATTCGTCTGACACAGCGAATATGAAGTAATTAAGTATTTAAGTCCTTGTGCTTCAAACTATCTGTATGCTAAGTTTTATCGATTTTGGTTGGATGGTTTAGGAGCCTATAAGAGACACAGACATCCACACACAAACAGACAGGGGTTCATATATATATATATATACAAAAATGCAAAAAAGTGTATAAATATAAAACAAGAAAAAATATGCAATACAATAATAAACAAGAAAAAATATATTTCTAAAGAGAAGAAGAAAAATTATTACGATATAAATTGTTCTTAAAAAAATATCAAGGCTTTAAATATTTAAATATTAAACTTTAATATATATATATATATATATATTACCAATAAATAGGAATTAGTGCTTAGAATTTATTTTCTATTCTTATCGTTTTACTCTTTTTTTTATTTAAAGCAGCATTTATCAATACAGATTGACTGGAATGCTTTCTTTTGTTTTTTCTTAATTGTAAAAGTAAAAGAGTAATCTGTTTATAACAATTATTCATTATACATTTATATTTTATAAGTAAAAAATAATAACTTAAAATATATTTCTAGCCATCTATATTTTAAATTCAAAATAATTAAAAAATATTTTATGTACATATTATGAAAACATTTTTGATTCTAAAGTCATTCATCATAGATTTATAATCTTTATTTGCTTATTTATAAAGACATTATAAGCAATTAAATAAATACTTAAACTTTGGATTGTAATAAAATGAAAAATTAATTAAAAAAGGGATTGAAGAACTAAAAAACTGAATTTTTCGAAATGCAAATAATTATCTAGGATTATTGCTCATGCCTTTAAAGTAAACTACTCTAGATGCAAGTTTTGTAATTAAAATAAGTATAAAAATCAATTAATGAAATAAATTGATCAGAAATATTAAACGCAAGTGAAGTTATTAATTTTCTTTGTTTATTCTTTTGAAGTTTTTAAATCAACATAAATTGCAAAGGAAACTTTTTTGTTAAATAAATAAAATGAGCTTTAATAGCATATTTAATTACGTTTTAAATTTATCTTATAAATTACTGCTGCTTTCATTAATTTTTAAATAAATATTTTTATTTACGCTTTGTAATTTATGCATTTATTTTTACGAAAAATATTGTTACTTGTATTGTTGTTATATTTTAATCGCTTTCACATTTTGTAAGATTTTATAAGCTAGTAAACAATTTATTATTTCTAACTTAGATTATTTTCATATTAACCTGTTAAATTCTATGTGCACATATTTTATAATTTATTACATTTACATAAGTTTGTTCTTCTAATCCTTCTAAATTTTTCCTCAATTTATCTAAATCTATCCTTCTAAATTTATCCTTTTATCATGTTATCATAGCTTTATTGATAAATTAATCATTCACCAAATTCAAATTTAAACAGTTTAAAAAATTTCAAAAATACTAATATTTTTTTCTTTCATAATTTATTTCAATAAAAACTTCTATTTTAATTCTAAAGAAGGTGTTATTTCTAAAGAAGCATTACAAATTATTTAATCATTTCTTTTACAATACAAAATATTTTACATGGATAATACAATTATTCTAGAATTTCTTAATTATAGTTGTAGAAAAAAGATTTATATGATTTATTTTAAATAGAACACTTATGTACAATCATATTTATAAATTCCTGTTTAAAGTTAATAAGACATTTTCTGCAATGAAAAATCGATAATTTTTTTACTGTTATAAAATGTATGGGAGATAGCCGCACAAAAATATGCTCATGATAGTTAAGGCAGTCTGAAAACAAAAGTTTCCAATAATTAAGTCGGAGGGCAGCCTGAAGTTAGGCTCTTTTAAAGGTAAATTATGCTTGCAACTGTTTAAGTGAGCAAAAATTATTCTCTGCAACTGCTTAAGTTAACCAAATAACTGAAGAATTCATTTTTCAAAAAACAATACGATGCAGAAAATTATTAATTGTTTACTGTTTTATATAACTTAATTCGCGATCGCAACGTTCGAGTACGCCATCTAGCGGGAGACTGAAAATATTGGACATTAGCTCCCACAAAGCCATTGGCAAAGACGGACGCCATTTCATTAGCAGCAAATAAGAAGCAAAATTTCCCTAAGGAAAAGGTAGAACTTCTTGAAAAAACTAACCAGAACATGCCAAACATTGAAGCAGAACACGTCAAGCATTTGAAGAAAAATTTCTCAATAATTTTTACCTTTCTATTACCAACAACATAACTTCCAATTTCATGATCACTTGCTGTTACAGATTGTGTGTATTACGGTAAAATAATTTTTTCTGTCTTCAATTCATTACAAATTAAAGTGAAGTCAGCATTGCTTTCGTCATTCCAATGAATAAATAAGAATTCAGAATATGCACAGAACTGTATAATATGTAGTTATAGAATATTGTTCTTCTTTATAGAACAGTATATATTTCTGTATCTATTATTCGTAAAACAACAATAAAGAATCATCCGAACTACTTGAAATAGATTCATTTGTGCTGATTATTAATAAATTTGAATCGTTTTCTTGGTAATTATTATTTTGTTTTGAAGGAATAATTTCAACTAGAATTCAGCTATTCTGTTTTTAGCTACATATTCAAATTCATATCAATTATAAAATTTTACTGTGTAGTATGTTATCTAAAAGTAATGAAGGGATAAACTATGCATATATTATTTGAGAATAAAGTTTTCAAACAAGGAACTTATCATTTTGGAATTCTCCGGGAATTATAAATCAGGTAAGTGCAATGATTTTTACAATAAAAAATTTGCTTGTAAATATTTTTTTTTCATTTGATGATGGTTCTCTACAGAATGGTTTTTTACGTCTGATTAAGAACTATAAGAATAATAAAAAAAGAAACAAGATGAAAGTTTTTATTTCAATGTAAAAAATTCTTAAAATCGTTTTTTATCCTAAGAATTCTTTATTTTCCGTTTTTTAGTTAATAGTTTTTTGATAAAAATTGCTGTCAAAATACTTTTTTTGAAAATTTAAATGGTATAACATTATGTGTTTATGTATACTTCTTGTATATTCTAATGTTTGAAGTAATATGATTCAGTAAAGTAATGAATAAAAATTCGGTATTTACGTATTAACGCCACCGCCGCTACAGATTTGGCGGTTTTTAAGTGCCGCCAATCTACACTTGAATTTTTTGTGACAAATTATAAAATAAAACACTTTATTTAAAATCAAAGTAGTCAGTCGGATTTCGGTGGAAAATGAGCCGATATAGAGTTTAGCATAGATTCAAAACAATCATATCGCCATATGAACTCTGATAAATAAGATTCCAAATGAAATAACATTTCCAAAACGTACGTTTACCAAGATAAAGTTTCATGTTGTGGGAATTGGTACATTTTCGCCTTCCCGGTAAAATATTTCCCTCCTGAAAAAATAAAATTGCACCTTGTTTTGTTTTTGGCAAATCCCAAAGACGAATTTTCGTTGCACTAAAAATGGCGACAAAAGCGAATTGTTTTTTTGTTTTTGTTTCGTCAGCATTCTTTATTTTACGTTTCTTAGTTTCTAAATAAGGATTTTTACTGAAACTTGAAATTTTTTGATAAAAATTGTTGTCAAAAAACTTTTTTTGCAAAATTAAATTTCATAAAATTATGAGGCTTATGTATAATTAATGTTCATTTTAATTTTTGAAGTAATATGATTCTTAAGGCTATAGAATGTAAAGTTTAAATGGGCCTTTCATGTTATATCATTAAATTTAGTAATACTATTTCTCGGGCATTAGGTTTTAACTCTTATAAGAATATACATATTTTTTTCTGTTAATGTACAAATATTTTTCCGATGTGTTTTGGATATTCCTTCTTTAATAAAAAGAGATACCATTTTGTTTTCGTTTGCATAAGAAAGAATACCAAACATTTTTCTTTTTTAAATTTAATTAGCCACAATAAAGAAGGAACGTTGCAATGTTACGTGCTACATTAAAGACGTCTCTAGAGTAAGGCTCCTATACTATCAGGGCTCTATTCAGGGGCTCTACTCTAGAGTAACTGAATCACTGTTCATATGGAAATCGCAGGTATCAGTCTCATACAACAACGCCCCCTATAGTTCGTTGCGATCGCGAAT
>NC_092208.1:40768954-40781183 GCF_043381705.1 Parasteatoda tepidariorum
TGCCAATAAATAGGGATTGGTGCTTAGAATTTATTTTCTATTCTTATCTTTCTTTTTATTAAAAGCAGCATTTATCAATACAGATTGACTGGAATGTTTTCTTTTGTTTTTTCTTAATACAACTATTGTAAAAGTAAAAGAGTAATCTGTTTATAACAATTATTCTCTATACATTATATTTTGTAAGTAAAAAATAATAATTTAAAATATATTTCTAGCCATCTATATTTTAAATTCAAAATAATTGGAAAATATTTTGTGTACATAACTGCTTATGAAAACATTTTTGATTCTAAAGTCATTCATCATAGATTTATAATCTTTATTTGTTTATTTATAAAGACATTATAAACAATAAAATAAATACTTAAACTTTGGAATGTAATAAAATGAAAAATTAATTAGAAAAGGGATTGAAGAACTAAAAAACTGAATTTTTCGAAATACAAATAATTATCTAGGATTATTGTTCATGCCTTTAAAGTAAACTACTCTAGATGCAAGTTTTGTAATTAAAATAAGTATAGAAATCAATTAATGAAATAAATTGATCTGAAATATTAAACGCAAAAGAAGTTATTAATTTTCTTTGTTTATTCTTTAGAAGTTTTTAAATGCAACATAAATTGCAAATGAAACTTTTTTATTAAGTAAATAAAATGAGGTTTAATAGCATATTTAATTACGTTTTAAATTTATCTTATAAATTACTACTGCTTTCATTAATTTTTAAATAAAATTTTTTATTTAAGCTTTGTAATTCATGAATTTATTTTTACGAAAATTAATGTTGTATTACTGTTATATTTTAATCGCTTTTACATCTTGTAAGATTTTATAAGCTAGTAAACAATTTATTATTTCTAACTTAAATTATTTTTATTGACCTGTTAAATTCTTTATGAACATATTTTATAATTTATTACATTTACATTAATTTGTTCTTCTAATTCTTCTAAATTTTTCCTAAATATATCTAAATCTATCCTTCTAAATTTTTTCTAAATTTATCTGAATCTATCCTTCTAAATTTATCCTTTCATCATGTTATCATAGCTTTATTGATAAATTAATCATTTACCAAATTCAAATTTAAACAGTGGAAAAAATTTCAAAATCATTAATTTTCAGCTTTTTTTTCATAATTTATTTTTATAAAAACTTTAATAAAACTGCTAGTTTGATTCTAAAGAAACATTACAAATTGATTAATCATTACTTTTACAGTACAAAATATTTTACATCGATACTACATGGAGTATTTACAAAGAATTTCTAAATCATAGTTATATAAAAAAAAATATTTATATGATTTTCTTAAATAGAACACATATTATGCATAATCATATTTACAAATTCATGTTTAAAGTTAATAAGACATTTTCTGCAACAAAAAATCGATTAATTTTTTACTCTTATGAAATGCATGTGAGATAGCCGCGCGAAAATATGCTCATGATAGTTAAGGTAGTTTGAAACAGAAGTTTCCGGAGGGCAGCCTAGAGTTAGGCCCTTTTGAAAGTAAATTATGTTTGCAGCTGTTTAAGTGAACAAAAATTATTCTCTGCAACTACTTAAGTTAACCAAATAACTGAAGAATTCATTTTTCGAAAAACAATACGATGCAGAAAATTATTAATTGTTTACTGTTTTATATAACTTAATTGAAAATTGATTGAAAAAAATAAAAAGGATAACATAAAATATTTTGGTTTAAACTGCGTAATTTTAAAAGACTACTTGAAATATTTATATGAAATCGTTTAAAATATTTAGGTTTTGAAAGTTAAAAATTTAATTGCACGCCTTTTTCAAATTTTTCTAAATTTCTAATCTAAATTTTGCACTTTTTACGAAAAATTATCTAGTTTAAAATATAAAACATTTGGTGTACCATATAATTCAATTTTTTTTTTACCATTCTTAAATTAAATAATAATGAATAGTATGATAGATGATTCCATCTGTGTGCAAGTGAGAGTATCCTTTAAGAGTCCAGGATTGCAAATTGAGGAGTACAAGACACTGGGAAATCCTCATGTGTTGAAGGTAATGGAAGAAATAGTGCGTTTTCAAAGCTGTTCAATTGTTCATGAGATTGATAGTCTAGACTTCTGGGCTATTGCATGTACCCAGCCTCAAGGAGATGAATGGCTCCATTAGGTGGGCCTTGTTGTTGCGATAAAATTCTGGTTGTTTAACCGTATTAGATGAAAGCAGTTAATAACCGGTTTTTTTCTCAGTTAACTCTTTGAATATTATCTTATTTATGATTATTTGACTGTTTTGTTTGAATATGGTAAAAAAACAATTAAATATATTTTTATTTAACCGTTTTTTCAGGAAATTTATAACAGAATGCAAATAACCATTAACATGTAATTAAAATACAATAATATAATTCAGTTTAGAAACATATTAGGGGTGAATGAAATTCGAGGGAAATTATTGTGCAATAAATAAAAAAATACTAGTGCAGCTAAAATATCATGGTTAAAGAATGTGTTCTAGTGCTTGATGAAAACTGTATTTGTTGTGGTAATTGAAATGCATAACAAATTATGGAGTAGGAATAGGAGAAGATGATTAGGTAAGTTCCAAGTGTGTATAATGAGCAACGTAGCTCATGAAAGCGTTTTTGACAGATGTTAGATGTAATTATGGTCCATCGGCTCCAAATTAATATGACGGAAGCTTCTAATCTCGTCTGATGCTCATGCGATGATTCGTTAGTGTCTAACAAGAAGACTACAAACAAGTTACCTTAACTCAAATTGTCCATAATCATATTAGTTTTTGTTGATGTCATTTCCCTTAATGTTGTTTTTGAAGTTTTATCCTGATGAATTTACATTTAGCATCAGGCATTTTAGCTGAGAAGTAAACATTAAAACAAATAAAGGCTGAAAAATAATAAAAGAACTCAGAAAGCAATACCTTTTGGTATGGTTCATAAAAAAATATTTGTAACAGAGTATGCAAAATGATTGAGAAGTAAACTCTGCTCAATGTAGAAAAAATAAAAGAGAAATAAATCTAAATATTTACTGTATAAAATTTTCGTATTCCTAGAACCAGCGCTTTCTACACCGGGGAAAAAGTATGGTTTAAAACAACTAGAATAATGTTGAAATTTACCGTGTTTCCAGCTGTATGGGAACATTTAAAATCTCGTTAGTTTCATTGAAGAGCTTTGGTAATAATATTTGTTAAATTAGCTATAAAATAGAGTTTCATAATATCTGATAAAATTTGGCAAATGTGATAATTTTATTATGATACCTTTAGAACATGGCATAACAACCATTTATTTGGATAAACTTACATTTAATTTTAATATTATTTACTAAATGTGTGGAAATAAGAAATATAATTTTAAAAATCGTATTTTCTGGTAAATCATTATCATGGACAAAAAAAATCTAAATGAATAGTTTAAGTACCGTATATTTTGGTTTTATTAAACAGAAATATAATTTTTTAATTGTTTTTTTAACCAGAAATGTCAATTCCATACAGTACAAACACTGTGTAGTTAACGAGATTTTTTTTGTTTACAGTTAATTCAATATTTAACGTAAAAATTTATGTAAGAAAAATGTATGAACAAAAGTATTATCACTCAGTAATCGCCACGATCAAAATCTGCGGAACATATTAACAATTTAAAGCAATAACTCCTGCTTTATATCGTCTTGATGGTCACGAATTATGTTACAGAAACTATGTTATGGAAATTATATTATCTGTAATATAGAAATTATATTACAGATAAAATAAGCTAGGAAACCGGTTGTGACGTCATTGTGTGAGAAAGAAAAGCTGCAACATTTCCTTATTGACATTATTCTAGAGTACATTTCTCATATAAAAAGAAGTGTAGATACTATATTTTCTCTGTAATGAATACTGATATTAATAATAAATGCTGGTGTGAGATATTTTGTTCAACTAAGTGTGTAAAAAATATTATATAATAATGAAATTAATAAAAGAAATATGGTGAACTTGATAGCGTAGAGAGAGTAAAAGCATTTCATATTATAGAGGATTTATATTATGGATATATGGATATCTATATATTCCATTTATTTAGACATGATATAGAAAGGGAGGGGGGGTGAAACAACCATAGCTAAAGTAGGGCATACAATCTTCGACTCCAGAACAGTAAAACTTTTCTCTGTATTTGCTTTCACANCAGAAATATGGTGAACTTGATAGCGTAGAGAGAGTAAAAGCATTTCATATTATAGATTGCTATTCCATTTATTTAGACATGGTTACCATAGGGGCGTATAGAAAAGGAGAGGGGTGAAACAACCATAGCTAAAGTAGGACACACAATCTTCGACTCCAGAACAGTAAAACTTTTCTCTGTATTTGTTTTTACATAGGGGAAATAATTTAAAACAATAATTATTAAGAAATTCATATCAACGGTTTGAGATAATACTCCAATAGGAACAGAAATACCACAACAGTAGAAGGAAACGTACTTATTTAAAACTATTCTTAACTAACTTCGGCAATTCATGTACATAAATTGCATTTAAACAGTTTTCAATTAATCTCTGTTGTAAAAATTAACTTCACTTAATAAAAGTGTAAGGTACAAATTAGGGGAGGAATATAACAATGCCAATCTGGTTCAGGACTATATCGATATGCCTTCGCACATTCGAAAGTTAACACCAAGCAATTTTGTTATTGCGGTCATTAATCAATCCCGGGTGGACGTGTCATGGACGTGTGATCGATGTTAAGAGATCCAAGGCCATGATTTAAAAGGCAGTGACAAGTCATCTGTTAATAGAAAGTAGTTGCGGCTGTAATTCGCTAAATACGGTAAATGTCATTGGCGTTGACGTAAGGGCTTCTTAGACATATTGTGGGCGACTTATCCCAAAGTTGGTCAACCCTAAAGAAGATTCAAAACTTGTGACTGAATGTTCAAGGACATTTACGATGTAATAATTAAAGTGATCAGTCATGATCTACTTTTACGTCCTGTCACTCTTCAATGGCAAATAATAATAATAATAAAAAGAACTAATGCACAGTTGCTTGGAATTTATTTAATGTCGCAGCTTTACGTAAATCGATGTTGTTTCTCTGGTAAAAATTAAATTTAAATGCATGTAGCAAATAAATTGACTCTATAAAGTTTATTACTCTACTATAGTAGTGCACAATCTGCGGCCTACGGACCACATGCAGTCCTAAAGTTGTTGATGAGCGGACCTCGGCAGCATGGAGGATATGAATTAAAAACCATTATTATTATTTTAATAAAATCAAATAACTCTTTTAAGCTACGCTTTTCTATTTTTGTATTCTGCATACGGATATTTTCATCATGTAAGTGTTCTTCGTGTTAAAGCGTTGTAACTTAACGGGTGCTTTAATTGCTTAATAGCGGAGGTAACTTAATAACGGGAAGCAACTACGGCAAAACTGCACTGACTCCACGGGAACCACGAAAAATTGCAAAAGAAAGTTCCGTAAAACTGAGAGTCAGGTGCGAAATTTACTTGATTGCTAAGACAAAAACTGGTATTTAAAGTCGATAACACAAAAAATGATTCCGAAATCATTTACCTTTAAAAACGGAGTCTTTATGAGTTTTTCTCTATTTTAATTATTATAATGTATAATATATTAACTGTTAAAATTGTTTCAATCAGCGAAAGATTATATGTCTTAGAGAAGGAGAGAAAATAGTGAAAATCTAATTTGTACAAAAAAAAATTAAAAATGCAAATCAGAAAACAAAACAAAAACAGACGAAAATACAGGTCAGAAAAAATGCTAAAAGTGGTCTTTTACTTAAAAAAGTTGTGCACCCTTACCCTTATAGAGTGTTAACTAATTGGTGGCTCACAAACCAACGATTCGATTTATTAATAAGGTAATAAAAATAATAATCTGAGCCATTAAAGAAATGTGCCTGTAAAATGTAAAAAATAATACTTTTTTCTGCCCTAATTTAAATTTGATTAAAAAGACGGAACCTAACAAATCTTCATGTAAGAAAAGTAAGTTAAAAATCACGAACGTGTGCAATAGTTTCCCTAAAATAAATACAAGAATTCTGCAAAGCAAGATACATGCATCGATAAATAAAATGAGATAAAGCCAAAAGAGCGGAAACACCAGCAAAAATTCTTTGTATTTATTTTTTTCAATTCATTTCAATTATTAAAACTTGTTTTTTTTGTAGGACATATTAGTTAATATTGTAAAAATATTTTTCTCAAAGTGTTCGACATAATTAATAGAAGGCAAACAAAGAAAAATAACATTGTTAACCTTTTTCTACTTTTTGCTTCCAAATAACACAAATTAGAAATAATTGCTTTCGATGAAAATTCCTTTATTTTTTTATTTTTTTAAAAAAAAGAGAGAGGGAAAAATTATCTTTTCCATTAGAATTTTATCAACTCGAGAGAGTTCTTTAAAGTGATCGTCGTGTGAAATTTAAAGGTTGCCTGAGGCTTCTAAAGTTACATATGAAAGCTCTGCCTTAACGAGAACTAGAAAAGAACAACTTTTAATCAGAATGCCATTATTTCCAATTAGTATTTCATTTCATCTGAGTTTCTTTTCCTATCTATTCTTCTAACAAGAACAAATGTAACACAACCTTCGGTTAGTTGGAAATATAATTTTAATTGCGTTTCCAATTCTTACCACAATTCTTAATTAAGTAACAAAATGGAATACATCATTATCTGCGAAAATGATATCATTTGCATAAAATAAATGAGGTCCTTAATTTTAAACACTATTTTAATCCCTCTGAGACAGAAGCATAAACAAAAGTATGTCCTTCGTTAAAATTAAATAAAAACCTGCAATACTCGATTCGAAATACCCCTTCAAGTCTCGGGCATCCATAGAAATCGAACATTCCGTCCCTAATATTCCCTCCAAAAATCGATATTAGAAACATTGTTGAGTATTGGAAAAATTAATGAGGTGTCGTACGGAGATAAATATGCTTGTTTATTGGGCAAAAGTTATTTAATGATAACCATAATCAACCGCTTTTGGAAAGCGTCGTTTTAGATAGTTTTCTGCCATAGCTAGTCGTTATAACCTGTCCAGGATACATGATCAATTATTTACGATGAGGTTTAAATCTAATTTCAGCACACCCGATCGCTTAGAGCTGTCATTTTGCTTTAGCATACTCCGCGCCCATTTTTCTATTTTTTTCTTTCTTTTTTCATTAATTTCCTTGACGTAATCGTTAAGAGAAATAATGAAGATACTTTTGCTTCCTTGTAAAATTATTTGACTGGAATATATTGATTTTTTAGAGCTTCTTTAGTTTGTCTAGGGCTAAAAAAATGAAGTAAAAAAAATCTCAGTGATTTTTTTTCTTCTTTTTACTTTTTGTCATAACCAAGAAGCCTCTAGCTATTAGCTCATATTTCGATAATTTCTTTATGAATGGTGTTAAAGATTAAAATATATTAGTTTCTGACTCATTTATGCACCATCTGAAAGAAATTTTTATTTTTTGTATAACGTAATTTGCTTATCGACAGAAGAAAAATAGTAATATTTTCGGACAATATAATTTGACCGATTTGAAAAGATTATATGAAAGTTAATGCAGTATCGCTTTCGAAAGCCTACTTAAATAGTTCTTATTGCTAGTATTAGTACGATTCGGAATACGACTAATTAAGATAAAATGAAGAAAAAAATATAAGAAAATAATACACTAATGGGTGTTCCGTAATTCGTGAATTAATATTTTTTCGAGAAAACGCGTGTTTTAATATAAATTGGGAGTTTATATATTGTATTATTCATATATAGTATAACATTATAAGGCTTTTGAGGAAAACAGCTTCTTAGAAAATGACCCTCCATGATTCCACTGGTATCTCTCAAGATTGTGATGATCATCTTGTATAAATACGATTGATCCAGCTCTCACTTAAGCGTTCGAATCTATCACAATCCCTGATGAGTAATAATATAACATTTTGTTTAGATACATATACAAGGTTTTGTTCTTAATTCAAAGAATGACATGTTTTTTTTTCTAGTGGAAGAACATATTGCACAAAATATAACAAAGATAGCATATTGAATCCACTACCTCTACGTTTCAGAGTATTTAGTAGAAAGACAATGCCCACGGCAAGAGAAGCCTGAGTAATGTATGGTTGTTTTATTTGCAATAAATCACAGGTCCTTCCTTGCCGTACTTTATCACTGTCTCACTACCTGCTCTGAAGCCTGGATTTGGTGGGATCGAATCCCGCTAGAAAACTGGATACATGCTTTTGCTTTCTTCCACAACTTGAGCTATCTAATTTTAACATAAAAAGAGTTTTGAGCAATACTTTGCTTTTGCAATAAAACCCACATATGTAAAATAATAATTAAATAAGTACCTCTACCCCCATCATAGATGCATAAAACAGACCATATAGCTTGATCTAGCTGAGTATAAAACACATAAGAGCACGATGTCTTGATTGGAAAATAAATTGTAAAACGAAATAATGCATCGTCAAGTAACTCCAATCAAACACTTAAGAAACAGCCCTTCTAAATAAATCATGGAAGTGTAAACAGAATATAAGGATTATTGTCATTCTATTTGGTAAATGGCATTTCAGCATAATACTTTAGAGCATAATATGAAATTATTTGCTCGGTGAAATTTACTTTTCTGTTTTGCATTTCTGCTAAATGTATAGTAATAAAAACTAGAATTTTTTGATCTAGATCTTCTAGTAAAACTGTTACCATAACGAGCGGAATAATTACCAATTAATTCATTTAAATACCGCAAATCGTAATCGTAATTAATTTCCAGAATTCTTGTTTCTTTTTTTACTAGAAATTATTTTAATATATAAGTATGGTTATTTTGCCAAATTTTTTTCTAGCCAATTTTTAAACTTTCATATACATCGAAGAGCCATTACATTATGACCACCCTGCTAGTAATATGTAGGACCACCTTTAGCCCCCAAAACTGCTAGCACCCGCCGTGGCATTGATTCCACAAGGTGCTGATAGGTAGTCTGAGGTACCTGGTACCAAGCGCTCACCAACTGGTCCTGCAATTCCCTCACATTGCGAGGGGGTAGCGTGGCAGCACGAATTTGGTTTTCCAAGTAGGACCACAAATGCTCTATTGGATTAAGGTCAGGTGAATTTGGGGGCCAAGACATGACTTGAAAGTCACTGGAATGTTCCTCGAACCAATCCATGACGATTCGACCCTTATGACATGGTGCATTATCCTGTTGGTAAACACCATCCCCCGCAGGAAAAACTTTTGCCATGAAAGGGTGAACCTGGTCTGTAACTATGTTCAAGTAGCTTACAGACGTCAGGGATTGTTCTTTGAGGATTATGAGTCCTAATGTGTCCCATGAAAACATTGTTCTTGGGCGAGAAACCATGAAAACCTGGGCGAGCCCTATGCTATGGAGGGTGGTCATTATGTAATAGCTCTTCTGTATATATATATATATATATGAGTGCTCCTCACACTATTATATTGATGTATTTTGCTTTAGCTATATATATACAATATTAGAAAGCACTAATTTTTGCGGATATAATCGTGTGGGCTGATGAGGATATTATATCTTTTCTTTGTTTTGTTTTCCGGAATTTGAATTTCTTTTTCTCTTTTCTTTTTTTTTTGGATATCAAAAAGTATATTTTTTAAATGCTTTTGAAAAATAATTTTTAATAATTTTTTTCTTTTGTCATTATTTTTTATTATTTTCTATATTTTCTCAATTTTTTAGCTTATATATATATATATATTTATATTGCAAATACGTACTCATTTATCTATGTTGCATTATAAACAACCTTTTCTAAGTGATCACTATGGTTGGTTGACTGAATGTAAACAAAAACAAGCTTGCTCAGACGATAAGAAAATTGGAGCATTTCCGGTTTATCCTTTCGCTTATGTTTTTCTTATAAAGTGGCGTATGAGCAAGCTTAATAATCTGGAAAACTTCATTATTGTGATTTGTGTTTAAACTTATGAGTAATTTTACCATTCATAAGAGTTTTATATAATTTACATATTCTAACAGGCGGTGAGCCTGAAACAAACTAAACAAAATTGATATTATAACATAAATAAAGCGTAAGGTTTACCATGCTTTGAGTGTTATCATTTAGTTGGTTATATTTGTGTAAAATATCGCTAGCTGTTAAATTTTATGTAGCATCAGAGTATGCTCGTGGAGTCTTCCGATTTTATTTGTTGTTTATTTTGGTGAAAGTTAAATTGAAAGATTGCGTTATTTAGTAAACACTACATATATACTAATTTTGGATGGCATGCTTTGGCGTACAAATCAATCGGAAGTTGTAATCCGGAAGTCGTATGACGAATTTTAACCCTCAGCTCCACGGCGACATCTGTTCTTGACTTTACATGGTCAATCATCCATATAGGAGAAATATGACAAACTATTCAGCGAACGATACTTTCGGGGCTTTGACCTCAGCAACAGTAATTGTCTTATACATATTTTATTCTGATTATTTAGGTTTAACTTAGTTACTAAACATTGTTTTAAAAAATGATAAGTTTATAGAAAAATAATATTAGAAATTATTTACGAAAGCAAAAATTCAGTAAATAACTTAAAAATTAATTCTTTACTAATACGATGATAAATTATGCGTTGATACATACATTTTTCAGGTAGAGCTTCATTTTAGTCGGCATTGCCTAACTTCATTTAATTTAACTTGTTTTGCTCGCCATTTACATCATTAGGCCTAACATATGAACACGTGCAACCAACCGATCGATTCGGTATAACATTTATTCTATATTGTCATTTACACAATCCAGTCCAACAGATTAATATCCTATTTGGGAAAAGCCGTCCCAAAGCTAGCCAATGTAAGATAATCGATCTCTAAGGCAATAGTTTATTTCAACATAGGATAACTGTAATGACAAGTCCAATTATTTGGCGATCGTTTGAGTTCCCATTCCTCATGCTCCTAATAATAACCACCCTTTATCTGAGTTTAAATCACAGCTTACCTGAAATCGCTGCTTGCACAAGTTCTTAATTACACCTTCATTTCGAATCGTTAATTCTTTTGTTAAGTGAATAAAGGACATTTCTCCATTTTAACATCTAAAGCTATAATCATTATCTAATATCAATTTTTCGATGGCAGTTACTGAAAATTGTTGATTTAATTCTACTTAGTAGAAGCGAAATTTGTAAGTTACTTTTGAATAAAATATTATGAGAGAAATACGTTTAAGAAGTTTCACACCTCAAGCTAAGGACGAAGAGTTTATTATTTTTTATTTTTAAAATACCCAGTCAAAATTCTTGATGGTCCCATGAAAAAATTTGATGGTATATGATGGTCTTACATCATTTGATGGTCACCATCATCCAACATTTACCATTATGAGTTCATAGTATTTGATATACCTGCAAAATTTTATCATTCCAGGATAAAAAATGCTACTTTAGTACTATGGTTAACCGTCAGAAGTTTAATTCTCATGCACCATGATGGTTTAATCGGAATTTTTGTTAGTGATCAGAAATATACCATCAAAACATTTTGGTTTTCTTATGTTGGCCCCTCATAAATCAGTTCGAATTCCTGCATCGGGGAGATGGTGGTTCATGATCGTTCCAACATTTGATTTCTAAGAAACTATGATTGAAATCCAAGATGGTCCAAAATGGTACAAAAATGCATTTCCATGATGGTTTAATAATAATTTTTGTTGGTTCAGTAGGAATATACCATCAAAACAAGTTGCTATTCTTATGTTGAACCATCAAAAATCAGTCCGAATTCCTGCATTTGAGTGATGATTACTTATGATGGTGACCATCAAAAAATATAATGGTTAATGATGGAATTATTGATGGTTATCATCAAGATTATGTTGATCCATCAAAGAAAAACCATCAAAAATTTTGACTCGGGTATTTTAACATGAAAAAACATGTTTGAACTATAAAGTTATAGCTATAAATAAAAATGTTCCATGATTTCTATGTTACAAATCTATAATTTTTTATGCAACTGTGATATTTGTTTTCATATTTTGTGTCAAATGTTGACAATAGTATCACTTTACACATTACATTAATAAATAGTTTTTTTTTTTAAAAATAGGAACCATTAAGAAATAATAGATATTCGTTATATGTGTGCACATGTGGCTATATTA
>NC_092208.1:40781203-40807092 GCF_043381705.1 Parasteatoda tepidariorum
ATATATATACGTAAGCAGATGTTTTTAAATCGAGTCCTTGTTTAAGCCTTTATAATTTTTTCATCTTTTGAAACTACGCTGTGTCATTTTGTACTATTCAAAAATTAACGGTTTTATTAAAAATAGAAAAACCTAAAAATCTAAAATACACAACACATTATAATAGATATTTAATTCATGTTTTGAAGTATGCAGATGCTCTAAAAGATTTTGAGTTCTTATTTGAGGCATTATAATTCATTAAACATTTTAAAAACCAAGCGCATTTTAAAACTGCTTAATAATTGTTTTTGAAATTTTTATGATTTTTTTTAAATAAAAAAAACTCTTCTTTTTTTAAAAAAACCTTTTATGACTGAGGTAAAATAAAAAAAAAATTGAAATTGCTTTTATTATCAGATTCTATCACGAAAATTAGAAAAAAAAATGTTTTTAAAAATTGTAAACATAGAAAAACTTTTAGAATAAAAAAGAAAATAGATAAAGCAGAAAAACTAATTTCCTTCCATTTTGTTGAGGCATGAAAGCCATTAAAATATGGAAGCGAGAAAATGTTCATTGCTTTATATGTTTTTTTTGACAAAAAAGAAAATTAAGTGAATTTAGATATAAGGATGATTTATTTTCATTCTAGTAACTTAATATATCTCAATGCTTTTCAGGTGTGGATAAATGATTTTTTTCTTTTTAAAAAAGTTGATAAATGTCTTTATTAAATTTATTATACTATCAAGTCTTCAGTAAATATGTATTTTAGAAATTGGTTATTGTGAAAGAATTTTGTAATTTATATAATCATTTGCTTTCTTCCAATGTTCGAAACTAAATTATTTATGCATAAAAATTTGCAATTGAAGTTCTATTCCTTAAGTTTCTATTGTGACATACTTGTAAATTGAAATTCGCGCATTATTTAATTATTTTTTTTCCAGTAAAACGATGATAGAATTTGAAACTATTGAGTTGTTCGGAAAGTAATTTCGTTTTTTTTTATGAAAAGGAAAAATGATTTTCTTTTAGTGAATAAATATTTTATTGAATTATAATCTCCTATATCGATCCAATATCTTTCGTCATCTTTGAAGATAGTACATGATTCCACGAGCATGATTCTTAACATGATTCCACTCTCTTAAAAATTTTGTTTTATGCTGCAAAATACTGATCCAAGTGACTTTTATCCTCCTTACTTGAAGTAAAGGTATGACCATCTAAACATTTTGTAGAGACCAGAACATTGTTGTAGGCAACTCATTTCTCGTACCTAGTGAGGATCATTTCAAAGGTGGATAATTCTCTTGACGTTTGAGAAGCAAATCGCAGTTAATCATGGCATCTCAAATGATCATGAAGAATCAAATTCGAGAAACTTAATGTCACAGTGATCTCAATTGTTGTTACTTGCCAGTTTGCATCAATTAATGTCTTTTTTTAATTCATCAGCTTAAACTAGCGTGGTGCATCTTCGAGTATCTTAATCAAACTTTTGCGGAATCGAAATTTTGAAAAACTGTTTTGACATTTGGCGTACTGTCAATGCATCTTCTCAGTACACATAGACTATTTTTTTCCTTCTGAACATCATTTTTACCTTTTCGATAGTAAAAGAGTGAAATATACCAAAAATTTGAAAAGGCATCAACCAAAAAGTACTGAGTGGAATCAATCAACCTATTTCTAAAGCAAGTCTTGTTATATCAGCTGTTAAAATGTATGATGATTATAATTATACGGCTTAGGTGTGAAGTTGGTTGTGGAAAAATGTAATTCAGTACTGTTTTGGAAAAAAAAGAAATTACTTTACGAACAACATAGTATTTTAAAGAAAAGACGAATATGTGATTTGCAGAAGCAAACTTTTCTAATCTTTTAACAAAAATGAAACGTGCCTATGTTGAAAAACTGTTAACAGTAGGTCCATTGCAAAGGACTAATTATAGCTTATACTTAAAATATTCGACTAGTTTCGACAACTTTTTTTAAATATTAATATAAAACTTTTAGAAAAAAGTAGTTTGTCTAGTATGTGTAAAAACTTTTAAAAAAATAGCAAAAAAATATTAGTATTATTATTTTATTTAGATGGTAATTTTAGTTTAAAATAAGGCATGTTTATGCATATACGCTAAATCCTATAAAAAAGTTCAATCACTTAAAACAAAAAAAACCCTTTTAGTATTTTATTTCGAAGGCTATCAACTACGTTTAGAACTATCATCTTAAAAGCAAGTGCATATACTGAGTTAGGGATCAATGTAGTTAAAAAAGCAAATTTGTAATAATTTCTGCACTTGTCTTGCACATGCATTAAAAAAAATTCTACTTTTTTCTCTTAGTCTGTAGTTCAAAACATGTGTGTTATAATCATAAACACGCATGAGAAACTGTGGACAGAAATTTTTTAAAAAAACATGAGATATCTTGTTTAAAGAGATCTTAAAATCATTAGTCTGTCAATACGGTGAATATTCCATTGTTGGCGATGACAATCAAATAACCACAGCAAGGCAGGTCTGTTTCTTCCAATACTCTTGTGCAACACCCCCTAGCGGTGAACGAAGATCTTTCCTGCCAGGGGTTGCTATGAAAGTCTAAATAATTGTGATGGTCCCTACCTCAGCTTACAGTTTGTCTCAATATTCCTGGTAAGAGCCGAAAATAGATAGCTTGCTTTCCGATTATGTAACACGGGTTAGCGTCCCCTTGCCGTCTATCTAATCGTGGGAGGATTTCGTGGTTTTCGTCTCCGCTTGTAACCATAATGTGGGTTAGTTTCATCAAAAAAACAAAAAAAAAAACTCCATAAAGGCAAACCTCTCATAATATTTGATCCTGGAATTTCCTTGTCTTCTGAATTGGGTTCAAAATTACAAGGTTATGGATTTGAACATTGGTAGTCATAAATTCCTAATCGGGTCTGCTGTTCAATGATGGTTATAAAATAAAATAACCCTGGGACACCCTGTATAAGTGAATAAGACAGCAACACTATTGCAGCATTTAAGAAAAGCATGAATGATTTGAGTATAATATAGAATAATGATTTGATGTTTAGAATTAGGTCAAAATTGTTGATTATCACTTTACCCATTTAGGATCAAAAATACGTTCTATCTATCTTAATATTTTAACTGTAAGTAATCTTTATAGTATAAAAAAAGACACGTAACAAAGAAAAACCGAAGTTTTCAAAATCAATCCCTCAAATTTAAAGAAAATTTTTCCACAAAACTATAAATTAAATTGTTTTTTTTTCATTTACTAAATAATTTGTAAGTGCGTAAAAGTATAATTTTAGTTTTAAAATGTGATTTATTTTTACGTGAAATTAAAGTTTGCATTGTATGTTCCAATAATAGATGAAATAAGCTTTAATTTATTCTATTTTACTATTGTTTAAGTAAGCTATTCAAATAAACTTCGAAAACTATTCAAGTATTTGAACACACCAACTAACTCAAACTTAAAGGAGAAAAAGCAATTTATCTGTAAAGCAAGTACTATTTCTATACACAGAGTTATTCTAAATGTAACTTTTCCTTCAATTTTTAAGAATTTCGCTGTAACTTTAATCTGCTTCATCTAAAAGCAAACGATTTCTTTCTTTCCTTTCCACAATACATAGTCTAAAAAAACTGAAAATAAAATAAAATTAAACAAAAATCTCAAATATAAATAAAAGCTAAAAAAAATAATTTCAATTTGAATGAAAAAATATAAAGTTTAAAACGTATCATCGTCCTTATCTTTTCAAGATGTAATGCATGCTTGAACAAGTTTCTCAACAAGAAGTTTCATCGAAGCAGATGCTTCTAGTTTGATATCCAATCATGGTTTGAATTTGGCTGTGACATAGAAGATTTAACTTTTCTTTTATTTGTGCTTCCAGCTTTCCGATATAATTGAAAATTCTGTTCCATTGTTTTTGATTTTCTACGTTTCATCTTATGTTTATACAGTTTTTGAAATCTAAAAAAAAGGAAATAGAATAACGCATGTTATTCCAATTATTTCTTTCGTGAGAACTTTTCTCTTAGTTATTTTGTATGTCTTTGATGTGGAAAATTCTGTGTTAGCTAATGCGGCTTTTTAATAAATTTGTGAGTTGCATGAATTTTTTTTCTTGGTTTATAGAAAATATTTTTCTTTTTAGATCTAGAAAATTTTGTTTCGTACATTGAAAAATCAATTCTTATTCTAAAATAACTGTTCGGCTCTAAGATATTATATATTTTGCATTGCGTGGAGTGTGATCCCAAATCCTATTTCTATAGGTTATTTTCTCAGTTATTTTGTATTTAATTGGTGTCTTCAAATGCATGTCCTCAAATTTTAGAGGTTTTTGAACAACGCGTCATTTCGGCGTTGGTTACTTTTTTGAAGATCTCGCCAAGCGTGTAACGTACACTAGGTTTTTACCTGATATTATTCTATTATACAGTTTGTTCTGCGTTTAGTATGTTTACACTACATATTTCCATGCGTTATTTTCTTAATTGTTTCGTAAGTTTTTGTTGCATTCAGTTCTGTGATAGTTATTGTGGATTTAAAGAATTTATGAACCAGGAGGAAATATATTTTTTATTTATTTTTCATATATTTTATTTAATATGTAACAAACTGCTTATACTTATTGACATATGCATCTATCCTCTTCTTTATATGCATAACAACCTAACAAGTCTTCGCTGCTTCAACTATTTCCAAGTTTCCTATTCTTGGCATCCTAAAATAAATTGCTATCTCTTTTTTCATTTTGGCATAACAAACTCAAAAAACCAAATGGAAGAAACTTATATATAAAGAAAACTTAAAAATGTTTTGTTTATTTAAAAAACGAAAAATTTAAAAGTCACCTTCTTTATTACCATTTCAAGATTTTTACAGATGCTTGGACAGTTTGACAACAAAAATTTTTACCAATACCAATGCAAATGCTTTTAGCTTTCCAATTACATCTAGAATTGAGTTAGAGACATACTATATTTGGGTTTTCTTTTAGTTGTGCCTCAGGCTTACTAGGGTAATTGAAATTTTTGTTTTGGCTTATGGATATTACACAATTTCATCTTACTATTCAAAGTATTGATAACTTAGAGCAGATCAAAAAATTTTTTTTATTTAATTTATTGTTTTAATGGCGTAGTAAAATAATATACAATTTTTCCTTATTTGAAACTTTGATATTTTCGTTTAAAAAAACTAAATTTAAGAGAAGAAATTATAAAATAGGAATAAAATATTCAATCTTTTTCTGAGTGATAAATTCTAAAGCTCCTGTAAGATTCTGCTTTTTACAAGTACTTATATAATTACAATTTATTAAAATTCGAAATTACAATTTGTAACTCGAATGAGATGTTGTGCGAAATTATTTTTTTATAGGTATATTAAACATGATTTAATTAACTGCATTATTTATAGCACATTTGGTGAAATTTCTGCAATTTTAAAATTCTTTTTTGCTAAACATGTTTAGAGATTTACATCAGTAATTTCAGGGATTCATATTAACATCATTTTCAGTGATATATTTTAATATACACGGAAGAGCCATTACATTATGACCACCCTCCATCTATAACAATGGGATCGCCCAGGTTTTGATGGTTTCTCGCCCAGGAACAATGTTTTCATGGATTACATTAGGACCCATAATCCTCATAGAACAATCCCCGACTTGAACATAGTTGCAGACCAGGTTCACCCATTCATGGCAGCAGTTTTTCCTGCGGGGGATGATGCTTACCAACAGGATAATGCACCATGTCATAAGAGTCGAATCATCGAGGAACATTCCAGTGACTTTCAAGTCATGTCTTGGCCCCCAAAATCACCTGACCTTAATCTAATAGAGCATTTGTTGCCCTACTTGGAAAAACAAATTCGTGCTGCCACGCTACTCCCTCGCAATGTGAGGGAATTGCAGGACCAGTTGGTGAGCGCTTGGTACCAGATACCTCAGACTACCTATCAGCACCTTGTGGAATCAATGCCACGGCTGATGCGAGCAGTTTTGAGGGCTAAAGGTGGTCCTACATGTTATTAGCATTGTGGTAGTAATGTAATGGCTCTTCGGTATATATATATATATAACGTCGTTGCCGAGTGGAAGGATNATATAATTATAGTGTATTATTAAAATATATAATCACAGATTTCAAACTTATTAAAATTTACTTAACTTGCAAATAATTGGCAGTTATAAGATAAGAAAAATGGCCCTGAATGCTGTTTTTAAGTTAAAAATTATAAACTCAATTAAATCAATCTATGGTTTATGTGTATATTTTATGGCAGTAGTGCAATTTAATTATTCACAAAAATATGTGTTCATATACATATTGTTCATATACCTATTCATATGCATATGTTTCTTTGTAAATATAAAGTATATCCTAAAAACAATTATCAACTAATAATTGAAGACTGGAATTGAGAAAGCTTGAATTTTCCTGTGACGCAAGTACGCATATGTGCTTTTAACAACAAGTAACGAAAACGATACATCGTTTGTCATAGCGGGTTCAAGGTCAATACTTCCACGCTTCCACACATATCGAGACAGTCTGATGCTGTAACAGTTAATTTACGTGTATATTTTGAAAATCACATTTTCCTATACTTTGAAAAGGTAGGCAGATGCTAGCTTATAGCTTACATATGAAAAAAATAGAAATGATCGCCAAGAAACAAAGGCAACAAACATTTTTTAATTCTAAATAGATTTATGAAACTCAACTTTGGAGAAATTACTAAGTTTTACAAAAAATTACTATCAAACAGCACAATAACAAAGAAACTTATTTTTAATTTACCAAAATGCATTCACAAAGCCTACCGTAATAATTACTGTAACTTTTGGATGTATTTGGGTAAAAATTTGATTTAAAAATTTCAAATTCAACTTTTTAAATACCAACAATTAGAATCATATTTTTAGCTATAACTTTAAGACTAATTATATTTTTTTCTAACACTTAGCACAAAGACTTTTACTGATGCTCTCAATATTTTGTTAAAATTTGAAAATGATCGAATAAAAATCCACTTTTTTGTTTTGAAAGTCCCATGTCCCCTTAAAATTAGAAACCACATCATGCTTAAATTTATTATTATCTGACATTTATTGAATAATGCTTCTTAATATTTGTAAAATGTAGTTATCTTGAAATTATTATGTATTTAAATGCATTTCCTAGCTATAACTTTTACATTCAAATTAAAAAAAATAAACTTATATTTTAGGAAAACGGAGCTAAACATCGTAAACTTTAAATAGTAATCCCATTGAGAAACATACGCATCAATGATTCGGATGCTTTTCTTTATCATTCTAGAAGAATTTCAAATATAAATTTGCATTTTTCGTTTCCCTGTTCATCAAAGTGTAAATTTTACGCCGAGAATTTAAACAACTGCAACACATAAACGAAATGGAGGATTGTTTTCAAATCCGCCATTGTATCTTCTATTTTTGAGGAAGGCACATAATAAATTCGTTCAGCTGAATTTTTCCGCTTACTTCTTTTTTTTTATCTTTTTAGCTGTAGAATTTAGAGATTTTATTTAGGCAAATTGGGTTGAAATAAAAGTGTAAAGCTGTGAGTAATTCGCGCTTGTTGGTTACAGACTTTGACAACTAAACCAAGCTTATTGCTTTATTTGAATATATACCTTGACGTTAACCTTGGGTAGCAAAAGCATGTTGTTTAAAAATCTGTAACTAATTTGAAGATGAAATTCACAATTTTTAGGGGTTGAGAAGAATAATTATTTTAATAAAGGAAAAATATCATGATTGGGGAGAGTGGGGTCAATTGTAATAGGGTACGATTGTAACAGAACAAAAATTTCGAGTGTCGGGTTCTAGATTAGGTTCCTAGCTGGCGCAACAGGTGTATTTCATAAATCTACATGTACACCCCTGCTGGCAACCATTTTTATGTACTTTAGAAAGAGTTACATTACAAAAGATATTTTCACGCTATGTAAGTACTTTTTTTGGTATTAGAATATTATATTGTAACAAAGTAATTTTGTTTAAACAAATAAAAATTATTAACCGAATATGTAAGTGGACACCTTAATTAACATTTCAAAAAAAAAGATTAGCTTTGTTAATTAACTAGCATTGTTCTTAACAAATGAAGCTGAAATGGCGTCTTGAGGACGATTGTAACATCTGAAAATAAATAATCTTATGTTTACAGACCATTACTTAACTCTTTAAGAACCACCAATAGTTTCCTATATCATTCATATTATGTCGCATGTGCATTATTTTATTAGTCACCTTTCACAGCATAAATTAAAATTTTTATCCCTTTAAAGTTGAAAGTTTAATCGTTTAAATCTCTGCTCATTATTATTTTTACTCCAAAAATATCACTACTATTTTGATCAATAAAAAAATATATCACAACTATAATAATATGTATAATTAACTATGTTTTAGTTAAATTTAAGAAGTGTTACAAATGACCCCGTAAGTGGGGACAATTGTAACAAGTGCACGACTGTCAAAAATTGTTAATAACTAATACAATAACATTTAAAAAAATGTATTTATTTTTTTTTCTAGTAGAGGATAGTCTACTTTACTCGTCTGTCAATTAATACTAATAATATATTCGATTTTTTGTTAGTTAAAAATAGTTAAGTAAAAAATGTTACAATTGACCCCACTCTCCCCTACAGTACACATAAAAATACACATTTTAATGCTTATAAATAGAATACTTTTGTTGGCAATACGGTGCTTCCCTTTTTTATATTGTTTTATTATCAATTTAATTTAAATTACAAAGTACAGTTTATTTACTGATATTATTCGACTAATAACAATATAAAACTAATTATTAATGAATACATTTTAGCTCTTCCTATAATATGAAGAAAAACTTAATTATTTTTATTAATAATGTTACCCAAATTTATGAAAGAAAATTGTGGTTTTAAGTTTCAAATTTTTTTGGAATTAAAATAAATAAATGAAAAATGTAAAGTCATAGAAAAATATTTGGATTTTTTTTTTATTAACTATAGCAAAGATTTTTTTCTTATTTTTTCTTTCTTTTGAGCAATGTGAAATTCTAAATTAAGTACAATGTGAAGTAAAAATTACTTATTATTAAGAGTAATTAAATCATGAAACTGATTTGATTAATTGAAGTTCGTTAATAATTAAAATTAAATGGCTGAAGTGAAGCATTCATAAAATAAATTTCTTACTAAAGCAATATTTTTGTTTTAAACTATTTCGTAGTAGTGTCTTCAAATAAGTAATTCACAAGTAACCATAAATATGACTGAATAATAACACAATACAAAATATATCTTATTATCAGCATAGAAAGCGTGTTGGTTATCCATCAAAATGCTACCTTCACAATTTTATGAAGGAGACATCTCATTATTTTGCTCATACATATTTGGAGTTAAATAGGAAGATTATGAAATATTATGAATAAGTACTTTTTGAAGAATATCTTGATTTTAAGTATTTTATAAAACTATCTAAAATCAGAAAAAACTATCCGAAGGGCAAAATTAATTTAACACATTTTTCTTTAGTTTTGCATTCCCTGACAGTTAGACACGGTTCCCATTAGATCACCAGTTGTCAGTGAGCGTGTGGGTGAGCACTTTGATCAGACTGTGAAAGAACCGAGAGTAACGAAATATTTTTCCTCTCTAAACTGCTCTACAGTAAAGTGTTTGACTTCACGCGCAGGTCATAGGTCTACCAAAGCAAAAGAATCATCTCTTCTGCAGAGGATCAAAATTGTGAAAGCAGAGCTGATCCTCGGGAATGTTTTCCAGATTGTTGCCAAAAGTCCATTACACATCTCTAGTGCAACACAAATTAAATTCTACTACTGCTTTCTTTTTCCAACAATTCTAATATTTATTAGCAAAAATATGACTCACTTCTCCTCAAATTTCTACAAAATATCTTTTTAAAAAAATATTATTTCTTGGTTAACATGCGCGATTACTATGTTATTATAGCTAATTTATTTAAAATGTTTCTTTTACAATTTTCTGGAAATACCACTATTTAGAAATACCGAGAAATATTCCCAATATAACAGTTATTAGTGCCTCTGATTATTCAAAAGAATTTACCCTTTTATTGTTTTTTATAAATCAAACGTATGAATTAATGAAAAATAGGGGAAAAAACGGAATAATAATTTAAAAGTCAAATATCTCTCTTCTTTTTTTGTAAATATAGAAATAATACATATTCCAAATATTTACAATTTCATATCCCAAATATTTTAAATTAAAAACTGAAGATTCAAAGGGAAACTCAGATGAATAAAACTGTCTAAAAGGGAAAGCAATTACTCTCATGTCTCTTTTTCTGAACATTTTAATTTTTTTTCCATCTTTTGCGGAGACGAAAGAATGTCATCAAAGAACTAACACAAAGAATAAAGCCAAAAAATCAATATTACACAGAAGTAAAATTTTGAGAATATGTAAGATTAGCATAAAGAACACGATTTCTTTTTTTTCATTCTTGGCTTTTAACAATGGATCAAATTCTAAGATAAGTTTCTTTGGCAAAATAATAGATTTTTCTCTTTCCTTTTAATCACAGTTCAAATAAATGTCAATGTTGGAAAAAGTACTTTTATAACTTTGCCACGATTTTTTTTTCACTTTAATAAAATGTTTTTTGGTCTGTATTCTTCAAAAGTTACTTTTTCATTTTAAGATTATCCGAAAGCTTGTAGTAACAGAAAGTTTTATCCTTCATCTATCTATAGTTTCTTTTCCGGTTTATTTCAAGATTTCTTTTGCCTTTGATCGGTATTCTTTTCAAACAGGAGTGTAAAAATACAAAGCTTAATTTCAAACGTTACATGTATTAAAATTTGTTGAGAAAAAGTTAATTTACGATAAAATGTAAACATTGAAAGAACAAAACAATGTATTACGTTTAATTAAGCCTTTTCTTCATTAATTGAGCTAATAAGTATTACATCTCAGGAAAAAACTCTCACTTTTGATGATTTAGCAAATCTTGAGTTGCATTTCTTTAATTTAAGAACCGTTTCGTCACGAAAGGACATTATTTGTGACAAAATACAAATTCTCAAATATATGACAAAAAAAATGCTTCCTTAACCTAATCGCAGTGCATTGTGGGAGATTGTTTTCTGGAATGACGTAACTGGAATGAAGACTAGATGATAATGAAAAATAGATGAATGAAACAAGCCGACAGGTTTCACAGTGATCAAGGATTCGAATACCGCATCAAACATGTTTGTAATTTATCTTCCACTTCCATCTGCAATTCTCGTATTGTTTGGGCCAAATTAATCCACCTTTTTGGTGCCCACAATAAAGTGATTATTAGAAAAATTAAATACATTAAACACTTGAGGTTATTTTTTGTTTTTTTAATAGAATGACAAAATATTACTTCGATTTGGACAAAAATCATTTTCTTGAAGAAATAACGATAGTTATTTCGTCACTTTGACTATTTTGTCTTTTTGACCAGGTAACGAATTCATCAAACGTTCGTGAAATTTGAGCATAAGGATTTTTAATGGTGTATTCTAAATTTTTAGGATTGACTTTATTGTAGAATTAAAAAACACTGAAAGTAATTCAAAAATTTTGATGATCAGTAGTATGCGTAAGAGGAAACAATTATATTCTGTTTGCAAAGCTATGTTTCCATTTCTTAATGGTTCAAATAGTGTAAGAAGTTACTTAAACTATTGCTATCAAATAAATATCAATGATGTTAAAAGCCATAAAAGTTATTATTTTCATTAATATATATCAAAATTTGTCTTCAAAGTCTTTTTTTAAAACTAAGTTCTAAATTAAAAAAAATCTTAATCAGGTTATTTTCATGTTTTTCACTTTTGCGGTTTTTTCCTATTTATTCATAAAAAATACAATAGTTAAAATAAAATGGTTCTAATAAATAAGAATTTTAACTTTTTTTAATAGGTTTAATTAATATTGGAATAATTAATTGAATTTTTACTGCAGCTTGATATTACAATGATATAAAATCACTATTTTAAAAAAGAATTGTGAAGTTGTATATAAAATGGCTTTTCTTTTTCATTTTTTTTCTTTTTCATCTTCAAAACCTAATAAAATGCTGAAAAGCTACAATAAATGTTTTCTTATACATTTGAAAACTTATTATTGAACTGCAATTTTAAGTTTTCGTTTCCATCCTATGAATCCCAATCGATTTTAACGTTCTTTTCTAAAACAAAAATAAAATGTTTCCATTTCTTTGATAAATTTTATTGGCATAAAGAAACACCCAAATGAATACGTGGGACCACTAAACCTAAACCAAACGTAATATTTGTTATTTTTTATTAAAAAAGATTTGATTTGTTGAAACGATGAACCGCTTTTATAGCAAAGTACAAAATTGTTTCATATGATTTCAGTGAGCTGTTGGAAAAAAATAGGATAATCCGAACTATCTATATAAATAAAAGGAAAAACAAAATTTTATTTTGAAAGTCTAAATAGCGTATGGATGTATATAAAGTTACAAATTTAATATACAGTAAATTGCATTTTCGAATTTGTATAAAATATTTACATAATTTTTTTTATCTCTTCATTGAAAATTGCACATTTTAAAGAGTAAATATTTCATGTAACTTAAATTCGGATATAAATCGCTATATGTTATAAATACGCAAAGTATAAAGAAGTTCAAACTTTTTACCATTCTCTCAGTTAGACTATTGAACTGCAAAAACTGAGGTATACTATTTCTCTGAATTTGATGTTTAACAACACAGAAAAATGTGTGAAAGATTTTTTCAAGTTAACACCGCATTAAACTTTCATGTACATCTTAAAGTAGAATATAGTTTAATCTAAAACACTCATAATGGAAATAATATACAACATGTCATGTGCATTTACACCATAGGTTAAATATTTCCGTATTCAAAAACACCAATGTTGGCGCTTTTTTTATGTAGTCTTTAGAATGTTCACATTCGATTACGAATCGGCATGAAATGGTTGGTGTTTATCAAGATACTATGCACTATTAAAAATTTTCATTCTAAAATTATGGTAAAATAACTGGCAGCTGTCTGTCCATCCGATTAACCTTAAAGTTTATGGTAGAGAACATTTTTCACCTTTTACGGTTTTGAAACCATTTACAAAAAGTAGGGTTATAAAACCATGAATATAATAATATACGGTTTTTTAACTAGCATGTTTCAAATACGTAAAAAGAAAATAATTATTTAACTAGATATAGGAGCTCTGCTTTTCGTAAGGCAATGGGCATTGGAGAGTGCTGGACACTGGAAATTCTTCATGCGTTGAAGGGAATGGAGGAAATATTGTGGTGTCAACACTAGGACTCGAACTCTAGTTATGCCAGTCACGAGATTGACAGATAAGCCCGTCCAGCTATGATATGTACGCAGTTGCAACGAACTAAGTAGCTTCATTAGGTGGCTCTAGTTGGTGCGATTAGATTCTGGTTGTTAAACCGTATTAATTGAAAGCAGTTAATAAGCAGTTTATCTCAAACTTAACAGTTTCATTACCATTTTATTTATGGTTATTTGACTACTTTGATTAAATATGGTAAAATAACCATTCAATAAATTGCTATTGAACCATTTTTTCCGAGAAATTTCTAACAGTGTGCATCTACGTAAGCAAATATTCACATTTATGTTATGTTGGTTAGGTTTCTGATTGTTCAATAAGGATATTTTTATTTTTCAATCACTGCAGTCTAGATTACCTAGTATTACAATGTGTACTCTCCTTTCGATTCTGCTAAACTAAGTCTTGCTCAAATTCGTCTCTTTGTGCCTTACGTATATTTGATATAAAGACTACTTTCATTATAAGAATTACTGTAGACATGTATCCTAAATTAATGGTTCTTACTTTATATTACCCAATAAAAATAAATTTACTGACACTTATATGCATCAGATTTTACTGTATTTAAAAATATCAGTTTTACAGAAAACCAGTATATACTGACAGCTACTTTGCACACCGAGTAGTGTAAAGCAACATTACTGTTGTTTCAAAGCATCTCTCTCATTGTAAAGTATTTGCCAACATTTGTAGCGTTAAGAGACACAAAAAGTTTTATATAGTGAGGAAACATTTGTTATGGCTAACTTTCTATTTAAAAACAAGGCAGAATCCTAAATAAAAAAGATTTACGTTTACTCAACAAAAAAAAATATGCTGTGTGTAATTTCTTAACTTAAATATCTTCTAAAGTATCTAATTAGCGTATTTCATGTCACTCTTCATTAAGATGAGTACGTGAAAAATCCAATTAGATGATCGAAGGATGTTGAAAGTGCAGACTTTTTTTGCATTTTGTAAAAGATTGTGTAATTGAATATAAGTAGTTTGAATAAACTAGACATTCCTAAGAAGCAAATATTGAGAAAAAGAGTAAACGAAATACTTTTTTGTTGATATTTTTTAGCAGATCGCCAATGTTACATTTACCTTAAAAACTTTTTATCAGTCTAATTTTTACAAGCTTTAAGTCTTAAACATTTCACAACATGCTTTGAGTTTATGATGAGTGATATATATATATATATATATATATTTGTCATANATTTCGACACCCAAGCAATGAAAATTCAGCTATTTTCCTTCTCTTTTATTTTCCCTTTTTTTTCACATTACGTGTCAAAAATGGTATATCTTACTATTGAAATGTCTACATTTCTGTATTTCTTTGCTAGATAAAAATGGTTGGAAGTAGACAATCTTAGATTTCTGTTTTTTTGTGTCTGTTCTGAAGTATGCATGTAATTAAAATTGCTATTTTTTATACTTAATATTTTAGAGAGATTAATACGATAAATGTGAAAGTAATAAAATGAACGAGATTAAAAAGACATTTAATAAATCATTATGGGAATGACAAACAGAATAAGTTGGCTGATTCTTTTGTTGTTTTTACGTAATTAATTTGGCATACTACAAAACATTTAAAATAGAACACTCATACTTTTTGGGAGAGGAAATTAAATACAAGTTGTTTCAATCTCACTGTAAAAACTTCCGGATCAAATTATGATTAAAAAAATGTTACGGAAAAAAAGAATCTGGTATACTGTAATTTTTACAGTATAATTTGGAGATAAATAGTAACCTGTAATTTTTACAGTAATAATCACTCCAGTAAATAAGCAATATTGTAAAAATTAAATTACTATATTTCACGGTACAAATGGAGTTTATGGATGGTGCTTCCAAAGTGCAGATACATAGTATTAAAGTCGTACATGGTGACATCATAGACTGAGAAACAGCCCATTTGATGTGTCACACATAGAAACAAGAATAAGATTTAGAACCACGAGTATGAGGATGTATTTATGAGGTATGTATATATGAGGATATATATATATATATATACAGAGAGAGAGAGAGAGAAATCAGTTTTCATTATAGCATAAACAGGCAAGCTGAATGAAAAGAATTGCCTGTCTTTCTAGACATTTCAAAATCTTCTAGATATTTTTTTTATCTATTGTCTTACTAAATAAGTTGACAGCATACTACTCGAATAATTAAAAAAAGTCAAGTTTTTAAGAGATTTTTTTATGATTTGGGACAATTAATACAGAGTACAGATACGGAAAACCTATCAATAAAATATGTTATGACATATACTTATTTAGGATGTTTTATTGCTGAATAAAATATACTATAGAATCTTTCTATTCCGCATAAGGTTGTTGACGAAATCATTTGTATAAACCAAATGCAGTTCCGATTCATTAGCGTCCCACTCGATTCTGTCAGCATCTTCACCGTAATTGAGGGCAGGCAGATGCTGCTGGCAAGGTGATGATGAAGCTCCTGTCTTAATCTGATCTTAGAAGAAATATATCCTCGTTCTGTAGTTTAATCGAAGCTAGTCTATTGCTCCCAGTCTTTGTTTTCAGTGGGTAGCAAGTGTTACGAGTTAGTTAATAAAACTTAACAAAATAATATTTTTATTTTAATATTCCAAACATTATTTTTATTTCTTTGGATAGGGAAGCAACAAGCATTGTTAAAAGTTATTAGAATCTCGACGGTTTAAAAGTTACTTATTTTGATGATAAGTACAGCTCTCTCGCTGCAGCTACAGTAAATCCTACATAAGAAAACATATTTTTCACAAAAAAAAACTGTCCAAATTAAATACCGATTTCTTCATGATTCAATCTGTTATCCACCCCACATATTAAAAAACTATCGTTTTTTAACATACTTTCTCTGAATATTTGACGGTTTAATAACAATCGGTTAATTTTCAAGAAAACGGTCATAAAAGTGCCTATTTGTTTGGCTTTTGTATTTGTATTACGTATTTGATTAGTCCTGAAACTAGTTTAAAATAAAGTAACTCTCCACAATTATATTAAAAATATCCTGGTACTGCCATCAGGTGTGTAAAATTAAAAATAAAATGTTTTCCTGGCAAAACAAATGAAATAGTTTTATTCTTATTGGCGCGTTACTACTGAACACTCCATCCCGTCAATATCACGGGAGCGAGAAATAGTGGGCGAAATCTCACCCCGTCATTTTCACGGGAGCGAGAAGGAAGGGGTTAAAGATACAGCTCTCTCGCTATAGCTACAGCATAAAAAATATTAGTAAATTCTACATACAAAAAACATATTTTTCACAAAAAACTGTTAAAAAAATACCGATTTTTTATGATTCAATCCGTTATTCACCCCACATTGTAAAAAATTACCATTTTTTAACACACTTTCTCTGAATATTTGACGGTTTAAAGTTGTTTTGTTGACAAAACAGTTTTTCTCGAATTGTCTTCCTATATACGAATATATTTCATTAAGTTCAATCTTTAAGATAAAAATAATTTAAGTTTTCTTCATTTGAGACGCTGGAGCTGCGATAACTTGGAAGACAGAGCACTTGCCTCCGTATTTTGGAGACCTAGGCTTGAATCCCAGAGTCGACTAACGGTACAAATGCTGCTCGAACTAACCGCAAAGCTGAGATATATATTTCATAGTTAAAATAGCAGAGTTTATTTGTTAAAATAACAGTACTTATCTGCTCAAAAAACAAATGTCAATTTTGCAGTCACATGTCTTCTAGTAGTCCCCTGGGCTGCAGACTCCGTCTTTATAATTATTAGCCTTTATTATTGTCCATTAATAATACTAATATTAATACTACTACTAATAATAATATATTATACCCTATTAATTATATTGTCTATATAATTGACTTTATAATTATGTGTCTTGACCATCAGGCTTTTTGTTTATCAATTATTTTGATTTGTCGTCAAAAAAGTAATTAATTTTCAAGTTGAAAAAATGAGACGAAGCTGTCCGGAAGAAAAACTAATACACGTTTATGATTGCGTTCATATCAAAAAAGGAATTAAAAGTCCAAACTGCATACTTTTAAAAATGTCACCAAAAGGAAGTGTAGTAGGAGCAGCGAAACGTGGAATCCAAATTGTTGGGAAAAAGTGTCCTACACTGCTAACTGTTTTGGTGTGCATTAAAATGTATTATAAGTTAAATACCATACAAAATTAAACTATGTTAGCATGAAATTAACTTTAATACACAATAACATATTTCAACTCAAAGTTAGTTCATTTTTACACCTCTTTAAATATACGGCAGCACGATGTTACCGTTAAAAGTAAATCTTTCATGGTTTAATATTAAATGGATTTCTATGACAGTGTAAACTAAAGTTAACTGAGAATAATTGAAGCGATTTGAAAATACCTCTTATGTCTGTAGAAATTGGTGCATTTAATAAATGTAGGTACACACTATTTTGTTTTCGAGATATCACTGCAATTGTACCTGCAATGCGAAAACCACATTTCTAGTGAGGAAAAAGTAAACTGCTCACGCAACATTAAATACTACACGTTTTAAGAAACTTTTGAAGACGTTGAATCAAATTCGGTAAATTTAATTCATTTTTATCTTTCCTAAACAATAATATAATGCAAGCGACCTACTAGATTATAATTCAATATGAAGTTGATTTTGAAAAAGCAGGAGACTGACGTAAGAAATATAAGCATAATGTTAAAAAGAGAAAATGCATGCACGTTAGCAAATAAAAGAAAAAGTAAAAACCACGTTGAAAAGATGTTGGACATTTAGTTGATAACTTTGCAGAACAATTGGAATGAATGATTTGTTATGAGTGATATGAGATAAACAGGAAATTAACTAGTTTTTATGTAATGTATATTCATGTATATTTTTATAATTATGTACTTAATATATATTTTGTGTTTATGTATATTACAGAATATATTTTTTTGTGTTTACGTTATATATATATATATATATATATATATTTTCTAAATCAATTATTGATAAAAGGGAANTATATATATATATACATTCAATATTTTTGTATATATTATATGTATATATTTTTTGTAAGTATATGTTAAATTTAATAAAAAATGAATTCATTAGAAAAGCTAATAAAATAAATGAAAATGTTTGTTATGAGTGATACAAGATAAGCGAGTAGACAGCTAGCTTTTTATGTATTCATGTATATTTTTATAAACATGTACTTAGTATACTTTTTTATTTATGTATATTACATAATATAACTTTTGTATTTAGATTATTTATATTTAATACTTTGTAGACATTATAAGTGAATAAAATTGATTTATCAAAAAAATTATAAAAACAGAAAAAAAACGTTTTTTTTTTTTTGAAGCGATACTTTTTTATCACTCAAGACACGTAAATAATTGTACATTCTACTTCATTTAATAACGTGTATTTTTCTTTTAATTCTTTCCAAACTTCTTTTAATTACATGTACGTTGGCGAACAATGAGCAATGAATCTCAGGTATTCCTTGGCCAAGACATGTACTATTTACAAAATAATTTTTCTAGCTTTATTCTAATACGTTATGCTATAACTTTATTGGGAACAAAAACAAGCGCATAAATTTAAAGAATCTATATTCGTCCCCAAGAGGAAAATCCTGTCCAGGCGACAAAGAAAGGTAATACAATAAATTTGAAATAGAAATTTAAAAAAAAATATCTATAAAAATTTGAAATAGAAATTTTAAAAAAAATATCTATAAAAAAAAGGGGGGACATTACAATCATAAATTATTTTGCTCATTATAAGACATCATATATTGTTGAACACTGTAATAATAGAAAAAAGATACATGAAACTATATAAAAAAATAACAAAGGTAAGATAAGAAATTCATTTGGATTGGCACAAGACTGTTATAAAAATTCAAATGATTCCTTTACATAACATAGTTAATTTTCCTTTCCTTTTACATAGTTAAAAACGAATTTAAAATGAACTAACTGTAGCTTTGTGTTTTAAGTAAACTTATAAAAAAAATTAGCATCCGTATGTATGAAATAGTAAAACTTTATTTGAAAGAATAAATCTTTCAGCCACTCAGATTCTCACAAAACAAAACATTTAATAACACAATTGATTATAGTTCATCCCAACTCCCAATATCACTTTATTACATACAAGAGCTAAAGTTTGTAACCATTTAATTTGTAAGTTGTCTTCTATATGAGACAACTGCGTAGTACCAAGGGAGAGAACCTTACCATTCAGAGTGATATCTGAAAGACTGGACACACGACACTGGCCTCAGCTCCTTTCCACTTGACTGATTCGAAATCCCACGCGTCAACAAGAACATGCAGTCTTTCTTTTGGTTTCCCAAAGGGAAGTTGGAATTAAGTGACTACAGTTTCCACTTCTGTAGGCTTTAATACTGCTTTGTCGACGACATCCTAGACTCCAAAGGGTCTGAAACTTTTGGGAATAAGGGACATCTTTCATATTCTTTGTCCCTGCTTTTTTTTTATTAAGTCCCTTTTTTATATCTTTTATGCTGAGGGCGAATCGTAATTATCTCGCTTGCCTAGTTGTTCGAGGAATGCGATCCTTTTTTCGCTTTTCTCCTAGAATGAAAATGAAGTATACTGGTTTTGTTTTCAAGGGGTTTTTTTGTAAAGGCTAAAGTATATACCTATTTACTTCTATGAGCGAGATTGATCTAAATAATGTTACAGTAAAATCACTTTTGCTTCCTTCTGAAGTAAAATTTTGTGCCTTATTATATTTAACAGTTTATTAAATAATGCTATTTTATCAACGATTTTATAAATGCCATAACTCAGAAATCATTTTTCTGCTTTAAAATTGGACGAATTCTCTTACGCAAATTATCAGTATTATAAAACCTCTCTTATGCTAAGCCTTACAAGAAAGGAACACGTTTTTGTTTCTTTAATTAGTTCTATTTCTTAAATTAATACTTACTTTTTCCTTCATAAATAATTAATTTTAAGACAGAAAAAGGGCACAGCCCTAGCGTTTTAAACTCTTTTCAACGGTAGCAAGTCTTATTAAACATTATTTTATTTTATAACTTTCAATGAACAGCAGAAACAAGTGCGTGGATTTGCAACTACTAAGGCTCATCTCCTTTGCCTTGTAATTTTGAACCCAATCCAGAAGACAGGAGAGACCTGGATTATGTATTGGGAGAAATTTGCCTTCGCGGAGGACTTTTTGAAGGAACTAACCCCAAAGAGGAAAAACACCAAAGCCTCTCACGGTTAACCTGCTGGCAGGGGGATTCTAACCCATGATTCGTTAACCACTGAGAATATTTTATAACAAAACACTATTGACGGTGCGAGTCGGGTGCGGAATTCGAATCAAAAAGCCATCGCTGAGATTCGAACCCGGTTCACCTCATTGGAAAACGAATGCTCAATCCCCTGAGCCATCACGGATAGTTATTTAACATTAGATGGTGAGACTGTGACTTGATGCTTTTCTTTTAAATGAAAAGAGCCCCGATTTTTATATTTTACGTAGGACTAGCGTTAAAAACGCTATCTTTTTTTTATGTATTATATAATGTAAGTATATTTTTCAAAAAGTGAGCCTGTCAAATGAAGTTCTAGAAAAAATTTGTAATCTTTACATGCTTTTTAGATGCAATTTTAACAGTATCTTTCTCACTACTTGCTATTGTTTGCAAATTTGCTTTATTGTTTACATCCACATATGTTTCATATTTCTTATGTTTTTGAACTCTTGATCAGATGTGGATAGATCCTCCAATATTTTTCGCTCATATTTATCGAAAAATGCCTTTTGAAAATGTGCTGCTATGACGACAGAACAATATTCCTCTGTATTATTCTCCTATAGAATTACATTAAAGTTCGTTGTAATAAGGCAAGTAAAACAGTTTATCACTTATACATTCAGCTATGATGGCAAAAAAGTTTTGATTATTCAAATTTATAGTTATATTTAACTGTGAAAAATTTTTGTGTCGGCATTGTAGCACAGATAAAACTATGATTTGGTTTTTTATTACGAAAATTAAATTTTTAGTATTTATTTATTTCAATATTTATGTATTTCAATATTAAAGAGGCTTTATAATTTAACAGAATTTTTTTTTATATTCAATACTAGAAACCAGCTATTTTTTAACTACTGTGTAAAATATTTCGGATCAAATTACGGCATTAAGCACCAGCAATCAGGGTGTCGGTTCTCTTTTACCGTAAAATCCATTTCTACCGGAAAAATTTTATATACCATAATTTTTACCTTAATATTTACTATAAAATCACTGAATCACTCGAATTAAATAACCAGTACTGTAAATTTACTGTAAAATATTTACGGTAAACCTGGATTTTACGAATGAAGTACTCTATAACGGAATTTCTTACAGTATAGTTAGATAACAAAAAGCATTTACGAACATATACGTTACACTATTTATTAAACATGATTAATGATGTTTCTTACGCAATAGTTTTCAAAATGTTTTTATATTTTTTTAAATATTGGTCACATATACAATGTAGAAAAACATAACAAAAATATTAAAATAACATGTCATCAAAGAAAAAATCGTTGAAAAGTACAAATGAGAAATTCCATTAACCTGAACTGTTCAAATAATGTCTTGCATTTATCCTCTTACCTAATTTAGTTATTGAAATTTACAGATAATTAAATAAATTCCACGAAATGCAATTTTACATATATAGAAGCAAATAGAATTTGGTAGTGATGAAGACTTTACTGAGTTGATGGGAGAAATTTCATATAAAATAATCTTTTCAGTCAACAACCTCATTTCGCATTATAATTAGAGGGTATCAGCTTTATCGGTGAAAGTTGAAGTCACTATAAGTCAAGCTTATCTCCCTTGTTACGCAAGACAGAGAGTTGATTGTTGTAATTATCAGCCTGTTTCACTGATTGCAGGGCGTTTTCCATCATCAGCGTTGCCGAGTAGACAAGTGAAATACCACAACTATGAAATGTTAGGAATTAATGGTAAGTGTGATTACATAAATGAGGTTTAGGTCTTATAATTCTTTCAAGTTACAGAAAAAGAAGTTTATTTATGATTTTAATCATACATGAGGCTTCAGTGCATTTTGTTCAAAACAATAACCTGCTTTTAAAAATAAGGAAAAAAAACATCGATTTCTAAAACTTATTTATGTAAATTTTAATATAAATGCAGTATTTATTAACTTCAAACAGAATTGTTATCAACCAACAATTAGGTAGCTAAAGTATAAAACCTACAAACTCTACACATTTTAAAGTATCTAAACATGTCATCGTATCAAGGTTTGTTTTTGCTTAGCTTTAATAGTCGCTTTCTTAATCCTCATAAAAGTGGTATTTAATAAGAGATAAAATAATTGTTATTAGCGCTGTAGTGTGGTTTGGTATTTTTCTTTTTGATCAAAAAAAGAATCGATTTTATAGTTTGTTTTGATACAGATTTATTGAAACATTTATGCATTTATGCTTATTAAATATGGTAAGGGAATTTTTGAGATCTGAAACTTAAAATATTGTATGTTAATAAATATCATATCGATGGGAATGCTAGAAATACATGATTGTTTTTGTTATGTTGTGTGATGTGGAATGAAGATAGGAGTGCAGAGAACAAAATTACATACTTATCTAAACATAAAGAAAGACACAGTGAAACTATATTACATTCTGCCTAAATTTAGAATATCAAAAAAAAAATATAAAAGTAAAAAACAGTCTCACATTTCAAAATAGAAAACATCATCGATTCCAATCAAGTAGTGCTTGTGTGATATTGCAATTCTTGGTTTTCAACGTTAGCTAGCCTTAGAGATGTCCAAACCAAGGGCTGAACTATATGCTTAAGTAATAAATCTTTCAATTCTTGTAATGTTGAATTTCTTGTAATATCCTGTAATGTTGTGCGTGTAGAAAGGCAACTAGTTGCTTGCACTAATCCTTTTGAACGATACGTAATCCCAAACAAACTGTGTTACGAGGATTATACTGTATGGTAATGACATTTCTAGTGAAAAAACAACATAGTTCTGATTAATAAAACTAAAGCGTACGGTATTTAAACCATTCATTTGGTAAATGTTCCGTTCATATTATAACGACTTACTGGAAATTCCATTTTTTTCAAAATTATAGTTCTTACTACCATAAATCAGTAAAAAATACAAAACAGAAAAATGAATTTAAGCGAAAAAACGTTTTTTTTACTATGTTGTAAAATATCATGGTAAAACTTCCAATTTTTCCAATATTCGCTAAATTTTATCACATATCGTGAAACCAAACTTCCTTGTTAGTTTCACCAAAATAATTACCAACGAGCTTCTGTAAAAAGTACCGAGCATTTCGGTATTCCCATAGATCCATAAACATGGCAAATTTGATCATATTCTGGTAGTCTCGACCGTACTTTTTGTTGTCATTATAGAACTAAAATAAAGAAAAATAACAAAATGATTACAAAGAACTTTGTTAATTTATTCAAAAATAATTTTTTTAAAAAATATTAACTCTTTAATCTATAACTAGTAGTTAAGCGTTTTTCCGAAGAGTGGCTCTGAAACCGTTTGGGCTGAATTGCCGCTATTTGTCCATGCAATAACTGTGATCACAATTCAAGAAAGAGTCCTCGTAAACAAACAGCATTTTGTAAAAAGTGTAAAGATAAACACCACGAGTTTATATTTAAAGATTTTATTTTAATACTTTAGAATGTGAAGCTGCACATTACTTTTTACACAACTTAGAAAAAATACAAACTTTTATTTTGTAAAGAACAGTCCCACATTTCCAAAATATACGCTTAATATGCGAATTAATGAGTGCTTATGCGATCCTAAAATTTGTGATCCTTGACATTTTATATACGTACAATTGGATATACTATAACCTACGTCACAGGTCGTGTTATTCCTACTAAATTTAACTAGTAAACAGCATTTTCTGCGAACCTGATTTCTAGCAACAAATAAACATTAAGCGAAGCATGTTGTTACAAGTCGCTACTCACCAAGTTGCAATTGTATTAGTCTAATTCCTTTTAAAATAATTTATTTTGCTGTTTTATCTAAGTTTATGAATTTAGTAAACATATTTAAAACTCAGTTTATTAATTAAACTAAAAGGTTAATGTTATTCCTAGTAAAATTTTCGAAGTGGAAGTAGTTGTGTGTTTTTCATATTATACCCAATTAATCAATGTTGACAAAAAAGGTTTTAGTTACTGAAATGATTTAGTTTGCATTATGAAATTCATTGGTAATATGGAAGCAGCATGGAAAAAGTCATATAACACGATATCTTTAGAAACAAGTATCTAAAGCTAAAAGTACTTCCTATATATCAGACTATTTTAAAATTTTCAAAGTAGTATAGTCCCACTTAAATTCTTCAGTAATTTTTATTAAATTCCCTACTTTATATTGAGTGTACATATTATCTAAATGTATTTAACACATCATGATATTTCCAAGTATAAACTTATTCTCTATTCAGCAAAAGAAATAAAAAAAATCAAATTTAAATTATTAATATTCTAATACTTTAACAAACTTACTTAACTATATTTATTTAAATAGGTATTTTTTTTTAATATTAAATTAGTCTAGTACATTTTGTTGGTTCTTGATAATAAGTTTTTGAAAGTTACTTCAGTTTCCTAGCTTTAATATTTTTCCACTTTATAAATTAGCAAAAAATTATAGCATAATTTCAATATTCAATAGAATTTACGCTGTTATTAAAATATCAATACGTTACATCTTTTCTTATTTCCATGAACTATTTTTCATGAGTTATATTCAAAATGCTTAGTAAAAACTTACGAGCTCATGCTACAAATTTTGCAAAATTATATAAGGCTTAACTTTATTGAGAACAATATTTATAATTTTGAAAAATCGAGTAACGATCCGCAAATACAATCTTGTTTTTCATAACTGCATTTTTACAAATTTTCAAATAAACGTTATTTTAAAAGTACAACTGGATTAATCTGATTAAACACCACAATCTGAATTCACTGTTATGTATTTTAAACTATGATTCATATTTTTTAAACTCGCATGTCTTGTAGTTTCAGTTGTAAGCATTCGTTGAAAGTTCTGGTTTCAATCCCATTTTTGTTTAAGAATTTCATTTTTTTCAAAATAAGACTATAAATTAATTAAAGTGATATTTTGAAACTTTGAGAAAAAAAGTATGGTCTACTGAAAACTACCAGAAAATGGTAATATTTACCATGTTTTTGTAACTCAATGGGAATACTAGAAATTACAGTAATTTTTACCCTGTACTTCCGTGATGAGTGCTGGTAAAACAAACAGGAAAATATGGTCTTATTACAATGCTGTTTGATAATTTTCCCAAATTATTTGGTAGTTATATATATATATATATATATATATATATAGAAGAGAGAGAGAGAGAGAGAGAGAGAGAGAGAGA